>NC_088242.1:68599499-68846999 GCF_036934945.1 Oncorhynchus masou masou | reverse complement strand
AGGGATTATTACATTGTCGGCTAGTGGATTGTGCTTACTTGCCCAACACTCCTACCTGACAAGCTACCTGCCGAGTTCAACTGAGCTGTACTGCAGTTCTCTAATCCAAATAATCAGCAGCATACCACCCTGTATCCCACTGCTGGCATGTTTCTGAAGCAAAGCAGGGTTGGTCCTGGTCAGTCCCTGGATGGGAGACCAGATGGTGTTGGAGGGCCAATAGGAGGCACCCTTTCCTCTGATCTAAAAAAATACCTCAGGGTAAGGATTGGGACATTACCCTGTGTAGGGTGCTTTCTTTTGGATGTTAAACGGGTGTCCTGACTCTGTGCTCACTAAAAGATCCCATGGCACTTATCGTTGGGGTGTTAACCCTGGTGTCCTGGCTAAATTCCCAATCTGGCTCTCGTACCATCTTGGTCACCTAATCATCCCCAGCTTACAATAGGCTCATTCATCCCCCCTCCTCTCCCTTGTAACGATTCCCCAAGTTGTTCCTGTAAAATGAGAATGTGTTCTCAGTCAATTTACCTGGTTAAATAAATAATACTTCTGTTATATTTGTGTACCCATAACATCCTCGTAATGGCCCTATGACACCACCATAACTTTCCCAAAATGTCGACATAACATCACCATCATGTAGCTTTAACATTCCCATAACATCACTGTCAAGTCCCCATAATGACACCATAATGTTACCGTTGATTGTTATGTTGTGTAATGTATGACTATTCCAACATTGTGTCTTATGGTCACATAACATCCCCCCTCTCTCTTTCTTTCTCTCTGCTGAGTAGTGATCAGTAGAATCATGGAGCCATTTGTGTTTTTGCTCTCATTATGCTAATTCCCTTGGCCTCAAGGTGATAAATCACATATGATAGAGAGAACGAGAGAGTGTAACGCCGGGTGAGTGATGGGTGTGGAGTCAGACGCAGAGAGCAGAAAGTGAACGGGGAAAAATGCTTTCATGTTCTCTTTCAAAGTAACAGGTCCAAACTTGGGTGAAGCCCTAAACACAGGTGCAAACAAACCCAAAACCACTGTTACAAAAACCCGGACAGCAAAAACCCAAAAGACAACGATATACCACTAACGTAACAATAACAACAAGCCCGCACAAACACCAGCGGGCTAAACAAACTTAAATAACACCCATCCCAAAACCCCAACAAGGAACAGGTGAAAACAATTAGACAAAAACAAAACGAAAAGGAAAAAGGGATCAGTGGCAGCTAGTAGACCGGCGATGACGACCGCCGAGCGCCACCGGAACAGGAAGGGGAGCCACCTTCGGTGGTATTCGTGACAGAGAGGAAGAGAGAGAGACAGTGAGGAGAAAGAGAGAGGGAGGGAGGGGGGGTCCATTATTACTGTAATTACCCCCATATAAACAGACGCATTCCTCTAAAGCATTTTATGAAGAAGAGGGTCAGGTTTATTGTCAGTCCAGAGTGTTTTGTTAAACACGGGTTAATAGAGGCTGAGTGGGAGATCAGAGCCTTTTATCAGAAATCAATTATCAACGGACTATTACAGCAGAGCTGTACCACATCACAGCGCCTTGAATTTACATTCATCCTTGGTTTCACATTATGCTTGTTTTCATACAGCTTTCTTTTTTAAACTGACAGTGTTGAGAGGTTGTTAAATCAATTTAAGACAGTGTTAGTTTTACAACTCACTATATACAGTACCTTCTCAGGCTGAGTTGTAGAGTTATAGACACAATAAGACACCTCCATTTTTTGCTGTTCTCCCCCTGTATTATATTTATTGGAATAGACTTAGCGTGGACTTCTGTCAATCATTTGAAAAGTCCATTATTTCTATTAAACAAGCTAATTTATGCATGAGAGTGCGTGATTGCAAGTCTTGGCACACACACTCGTCACATTTTTAACAATATACATCACATTTAGTTAGCACTGGCCTTGGCATTGCACAGTAATGAGTCACACTCTCAACCACACACATCACAAATTACTGTACACACACTCCCACACACACATATACAGCTACTTGGTCCATTCCAGTCTGTCTATTCAGTACCATTAGCAACCATTAGAGGTCCCGTGTGGCTCAGTTGTAAGAGCATGGCGGAGTTGGTAGAGCATGGCACTAATGCCAGGGTTGTGGGTTTGATTCCCATGATGGACCAGTATGAACAGATATGAAAATGCATCCACACATGACTGTAAGTCTCTCTAGATAAGAGAGTCTGCTAAAATGTGAATGTCAAGAGTTTCAGTAGCAAGAACAGCAGTCATACATGCTCACCCATACACTCACTAGCCCAATTACAATACTCTCAGACATTGTGCAATCTTTCACTCTGATTGATTGGGAGTAGACAGGTTTCCTCAAAAGACTAGTGAACCATCCCTTCACCTCATTTTGTTATAGTATCTTTGGTCTGATAGACGAGTCTCTGAGGTTCAATATATAATATATATATATATATATATATATATATATATATATATATATATATTCTCTCCAAACGGCACAGGTTTGGGGTCAAGTTCTTTGTTTGGCTTACTGGGCTCTTTCATACCGTCCCTAGGAAGGGTACATCACTTGAGTGGGTTAAGTCACTGATGTGATCTTCCTGTCTGGGTTGTGCCGTGGCGGAGATCTTTGTGGGCTATACTCGGCCTTGTCTCAGGATGGTAAGTTGGTGGTTGTAGTTATCCCTCTAGTGGTGTGGGGGCTGTGCTTTGGCAAAGTGGGTGGGGTTATATCCTTCCTGTTTGGCCCTGTCCGGGGGATGTCATCGGATGGGGCCACAGTGTCTCCTGACCCCTCCTGTATCAGCCTCCAGTGTTTTATGTTGCAGTAGTTTATGTGTCGCGGGGCTAGGGTCAATTTGTTATATCGGGAGTACTTCTCCTGTCCTATCCGGTGTCCTGTGTGAATGTATGTAAATGAGTGTATGTAAACTTCTGACCCACTAGAATTGTGATATAGTGAATTATAAATTAAATAATCTGTCTGAAAATAATTTTGGGATTATTTATTTTTAAATTACATGCATAAAGTAGATGTCCTAACCGACTTGCCAAAACTATAGTTTGCTAACAAGAAATTTGTGGAGTGGTTGAAAAATGAGTTTTGATGGCTCCAACCTAAGTGTATGTTAACTTCCAACTTCAACTGTATGTACGGAGCATAATGTATTCTGTGCGTATTCCTTCATATCCGCGGACACACAAGGTACTAATTTCATAACCGTTATGTTGTTGTACTTAATTGTGCTTATGTAGCAAGCTACATTCTTCTATTAACTTTGTAAAAAAATGATAATGGTGTCAGACAAGCATTAGCTTGTGTTGGCCTTATCATCAAATTAAATCAAATCAAATGAAATGTACTTATATAGCCCTTCGTACATCAGCTGATATCTCAAAGTGCTGTACAGAAACCCAGCCTAAAATGACCGTTGCCTGTTTCAGTTGGCCTGTTTAGCATAGCTCTGTCCTGCCCTGCTGAACAGTTACTGTTTCTTACTGTTATATCATTGTCACACCCTGACCATAGTTTGCGTTGTATGTTTCTATGTTTTGTTTGGTCAGGGTGTGATCTGAGTGGGCATTCTATGTTACATGTCTAGTTTGTCTATTTCTATGTTTGGCCTGATATGGTTCTCAATCAGAAGCAGGTGTTAGTCATTGACTCTGATTGGGAACCATATTTAGGTAGCCTGTTTGGTGTTGGGTTTTGTGGGTGATTGTTCCTGTCTTTGTGTTTGTTACACCAGATAGGGCTGTTTTTGGTTTTCACTGTTTTTGTATATTGTTCTATTTTCATATTTATTAAAGATGTATCTAAATAACCACGCTGCGTTTTGGTCCGCCTCTCCTTCAACACAGGAAAGCCGTGACATTCATTCATAATCGTGATTTTGTGATGGCAACTTATCAACTTTATAGCAGTGTTATTATGTTACTTCCTTGTAATATTGTTTTATTGCTATGTGCTGACATTGTATTCTAACTATTCCCCTGTATTCTACACTTTCAGAAACCACACACAAACATTGTTGAACATTATTTGCCAATATCATAACTGGATCTGAACATAGATTGAGGCCAGCTTCTCTATGCAACATACTGTTTGAACATACAACAGCAAGAAAAGACATTGGACTACATGTAATGGTTTTCTCTTTATTTCAAGTATTGGTAGTGGTTTAACAACAAAAACAAAAACGAGTTTTGCTGGAGAAAAAAAAACAGCATGAAAAGACTGACAACTTATTAATATGCATAACCCATATTTCAATATTCATGTAGGGTTTGAACAACCCCACTGTGAAAATAGAAAGTCTCAAAACACTATGACTGTTTAATGAAACCATGAAAAGTAGTGCACCTAAGCTGACATCTGGTGTTTGGAGAGTGTTTGAATGTGAACCCAATGTAAGTGTTTTAATACACAGAATGTGTTTTAAAACAGAAATCTAGTACTCTAAAACACCGAAATTGGTTCTTCAACCTGAATAATGGAGTTGTCGTGGAAATTCTTACACAGGGACACAAAGTCAATCTTAAATGAATCTTTGTTTATTTGTCAGCGAGCTGGAGAGGTTCCAACCAACTCAATGCACCATAGTACACATGTCAATCAGGAGCTCTGCCGGGGCAGTCCCAGCAGTAGTCTTATATACGGCTATACACAGACAAGTTATATTTATTCATTAATCATTACCGTTTTGTTTCATTCATGTGACCGACCAATACTAGTTCATAACATGTGACAGAACAATACCTCACGAGGCTTCTTCTCTCTAAGCTGAGACCTTGAAACTGAGATATCTTTCGTTCTCAAAACAAGGTCTGGGCGTACTGCCTTATTGCAGATACTGATAAGTGAGCATTCGTTAAATCAGTCACTTACATGAACACAGAAATTGGTTATTAGAACAGCACACAAATAGAACATGGAAATTAGTTATCAGAAAATTACAAACATAAATAATATTATGATAACGTAATAAGGCACTTACTTTGATAGGAATGCACACGTCCAAAGTCATTATTAGGAAAACAATAATGAAGGAAATGGGAGCACCAGCCGGAAAATGCGCCATTGGGAAAAAGTTTGTCCAGGTTATGTTCTGACTGGAGATGGGCAAATCAATCATTTATGAAGCCATTTTTACATTAGCAAATGTCACAAAGTGCTTATACAGACGCCCATCATAAAACCCCAAACAATGCAGATGTAGAAGCACAATGGCTAGGAAAACCTCCTTAGAAAGGCAGGAACCTAGGAAGAAACCTAGAGAGGAACCAGGCTCTGAGGGGTGGTTAGTCCTCTTCTGGCTGTGCCGGGTGGAGATGATAAAATCTTCAATATGTTCAAACGTTCATAGATTAGCAGCAGTGTCAAATTATAATCACAGTGGTTGTAGAGGGTGCAAAAGCGCAGCACTGCTTTTCATAGCCGACCATTGAGAGGTTGAGAAAGAAGGTGCGCTGAAGAGAGAGGGAGGGATGTAGAGGGATTGAGATGGTTGATAACAGCAGTTTCGGGACAAGGTAGCATGTCTGGTGAACAGGTCAGGGTTCCATAGCCGCAGGCAAAACAGCAGAAACTGAATCATCAGCATGACCAGGTGGAATAGGGACAGCAAGGAGTCATCAAGCCAGGTAGTCCTGGGGCATGGTCCTATGGCTCAGGTCATCAGAGAGAGAGAGAGGGGAGAATTAGAGGGAGCATACTTAAGTTCACACAGGACACCAGACAAGAAAGGAGAATTTGAACAAAAAGGACAAACTGACCCTAGCCCCCCGAGACATAGACAATTGCAGCACAAATACTGGAGGATGAGATGGGGGGTGGGGTGGTCAGGGGACACTGTGGCCCTGTCCGACGATACCCCCGGACATGGCCAACCGGATAAGACCAACCAGGTAGGATTTAACCCCACCCACTTTGCCAAAGCACAGCCCTCACACCACTAGAGGGATATCAACAGACTACCAATTTACTACTCTGAGACAAGGCTGAGTTTAGCCCACGAAGATCTCCTCCACCGCACAAGCCCGAGGGGGCGCAAAACCGGACAGGAAGATAGCGTCAGTGACTCAACCCACTCAAGTGGAGTATAGCAAAAAAGAGCACCAGTAAGCCAGTCACTCAGCCCCCGTAATAGGGTCAGAGGCAGAGAATCGCAGTGGAGAGATGGGAGCCGGCCAGGCAGAGACAGCAAGGGCGATTCGTCACTCCAGTGCATTACCGTTCACCTTCGCAACACTGAGCCAGACTACACTCAATCATAGGACCTACTGAAGAGATTAGTCTTCAGTACAGAGTTAAAGGTTGAGACGGAGTCTGCATCTCTCACATGAATAGGCAGACTTTTCTATAACAATTGAGCTCTATAGGAGAAAGGCCTGCCTCCAGCTGTTTGCTTAGAAATTCTAGGGACAATAAGGAGTCCAGCATCTTGTGACCAGCATACATGTAGGTCTGTAAGCAGGACCAAATCGGAGAGATATGTAGGAGCAAGTTCATGTAATGCTTTGTAGGTCAGCAGTAAAACCGTGAAATCAGCCCTGGAGTAATAGGATCACATTTAGTCAAGGTTCTAGCAGCCGTATTGAGCACAATCTAAAGTTTATTTAGTGCTTTGTCTGGGGACCGGGAGAGTAGAGCAGTAGTCTAATCTAGAAGTGACAAAAGCATGAATTTGTTTTTTGGACAAAAAGTTAAAGACTTTTGCAATATTAAGAAGATGGAAAAATGTTCTTGATACGTTCGTCATACGAGAGATCAGGGTCCAGAGCAATGCAGAGGTCCTACACAGTTTAATTTAAGTTGACTGTACAATCATCAAGATGAAATTTCAGATCAAACAACAGATCTCTTTGTTTCTTGTCACCTAGAACTCACATCTCTGTTTTCTCTGAAATTAAAAGTAAAATGTTTGCCACCATCCACTTCCTTATGTCTTTAACACAGGCTTCCAGGGTAGGCAATTTTGGGGCTTCACCATGTTTCATCAATGTACAGCTTTGTGTTGTCCGCATAGCGGGAAAAGTAGACATTGTATTTCCGAATGACATTACCAAGACTTAGAATATATAGTTGTCACACCCTGGTCTTAGTATTTTGTGTTTTATTTATTTATTTGGTCAGGCCAGGGTGTGACATGGGTTTTGGTATGTGGTGTGTTTTGTCTTGGGGTTTTTCATAGGTATTGGGATTGTGGCTTAGTGGGGTTTTCCAGCTTAGTCTATGGCTGTCTGAAGTGGTTCTCAATCAGAGACAGGTGTTTATCGTTGTCTCTGACTGGGAACCATATTTAGGCAGCCATATTCTTTGAGTGTGTCGTGGGTGATTGTCCTTGTTTCTGTCTGTGTTATTTTGCACCAGTATAGGCTGTTTCGGGTTTTCGTGTTACGTTTCTTGTTTTGTAGCATTCGTGTTTCCTTTGTGTTATTAAACATGAATCTCAATAGCCACACCGCATTTTGGTCCGACTCTCCTTCACACCAAGAAAGCCGTTACAATAGTGGTCCAAAACGGAACCTTGAGGAACACCAAAACTTACAATTGATTTGTCAGAGGACAAACCATCCATAGAGATGAACTGATGTCTTTCTGACAGATAAGATCTAAACCAGGCAATAACTTGTCAGTGTAGACCAATTAGTGTTTCCAATCTCTCCAAAATAATGTGGTGATCGATGATGTTAAAGGTGGCACTAAGGACTATGAACACGAGGACCGATAGAGAGTCTTGTTCTGACGTCATTAAGGTGGTCATTAAGGTGGTCATTTACCACCTTCACGAGTGCAGTCTCAGTACTATGATGGGGTCTAAAACCAGACAGGAGTGTTTTGTGTACATTATTTGTTTTCAGGAAGTTGCTGAGTTATTACTGCCACTTTTAGTGAGTTTGGTGAACATCTGAAGGATAGTGAGCCATTTATGTTCAACATATGAGGGCCGAGCACAGGAAGTAACTCTTTCAGTGGTTTAGTTAGAATAGGCAGCTGGAAGGTTTAGAGACCATGACTATCTTTGTAAATGTTTCGAGAGATACAGGATTCAAAACCTCTAGTGTCTCCATTGATCTTGGCAGTCCTGGCAGTTCTGTGCAGACTCAGGACAACTGAGTTCTGGAGAAATAAGCAGAGGAGAGGTGTCTGTAATTTGCTTTCTAATGATCATGATCTTTTCGTCAAAGAAGTTCATGAATTCATCACTACTGAGGTGAAGGCAATCCTCTCTTTGGGAATTCTTTTTAGTTAGCTTTGCGAAAGTATCAAAAATACATTTTGGATTGTTTATTCTCCTCAATCAGTTTGGAAAAGTAGGCTGATCGAGCAGCAGTGAGGGCTTTTCGATATTGCACGGTGTTGTCTTTTCAAGCAAGTCAGAAGACTTCCAGTTTGATGGAGTGCCATTTCAGTTCAAATTTTCTGGAAGCTTGCTTCAGGGCTCAGGTATTTTCTGTATACTAGAGACGTAACTTCTTGTAACAAATGTTTGTGTTTTTAGAGGTGCGACTGCATCTAGGGTAATTTAGATCCTCGTTTAGGTGGTTAACAGATGTTTGTACTAATTTGTCATTGGGTAGGTGGAGGGAGTCTGGAAGGGCTTCTTGGAATTTTCGGGTTGTCCAAGAATTTACAGCTTTTGATAATCCTTGGTTGGGGTCTGAGCAGATTATTTGTTGTGATTACAAACATAATAAAACGGTGGTCGCATAGTCCAGAATTATGAGGAAAAACATTTAGATCGACGATATGTATTCCATGGGAGAGAAGTAGATCCAGGTATGACTGGCAGACTCCACTAAGCTGGCAGGCCGCCTAACAGCCTAACAGCCTGCTGCTTGGCCTGCACCCTCTCTCATTGTGGAGGTAGAGTATTTAGACCCCTGTCTATGTTTATAGATAAGATGAGAGCACCCCTCCAGCTATGATGGAGTCCATCACTCTTCAGCTTGCCAGGCTTGGTCCTGTTTGTGGGTGAGTCCCAGATATTGGGTTTCATCCTCTGACTCTTTAATCCTAAAATATTTGGTACCGACTTGGATAACATTTTCCCTATACTCTCTACACTCGCCAGTTTTAGCCTTAGCCAGCACCATCTTCACATCAGCCTGTACGCCGGTAGCCTTGCCCCCTGGTAAACAGTGGATGATCGCTGGATGATTATTTTTAAGTCTAATATTGCGGGTAATGGAGTTGCCAATGACTAGGGTTTTCAGTTTGTCCAAGCTAATGGTGGGAGGCTTCGGCAGAGCAGACCCAGTAACGAGTGGAGGAGAGATCTGAGAAGACTTGGCCTCTGACTCCGACTCGTTGAAAACCGGTTGAAAGTTTCTGTCGGCTGAATGAGTGACACCGGTTTATCACGCTTGTGGAAATGAGTAGACCAAGGTGCAGAGTGGATAGAGTTCCACATACTTTGAATAAACTGAAACTCACCAAACAAAACGTGACGCAACTGGTGTGCACTCAGGCAACTCAATGTAGACTAGATCCCACGAAACACAAAGGGGAAATGGCTGCCTAATAATGATCCCCAATCAGAGACAACGATAAACAGCTGTCTCTGATTGGGAACCATATCAGGCCAACATAGAAATAAAAAAAACCTAGACGACCCCCCAAGTCACTATCACGCCCCAACCAACACAGAGAATAAACAGCTTACTATGGTCAGGGATACGGTTGAGCTGACAGCATTTCTTTACAGAAGCATAGAGAAAACGGTCCCGCTGTGGGGACTGTGCAGTGGGATTTATACTATTATATGTACTTACAGCTGGCACAGACACTGTTTCATCCTTTCCTACACTACACCTAAATTGCCCTTGCCTAACGATTGTGTCTGAAGCTTGGCTTGCAACTCAGATTATCCTCACCATAAGGCGATAGTTCTCCTGTATAGTACAGTGACTTCAATTAGATGGCATAGCGTTAATGTTACTACTTAGCTTATTCGGCTGGTGGAGGTTCTGTAAAACCATGTCCAGAAGTTCAATAAAAAAGTTGAGCGAGGACAAAAATAAGATGTTGTTAGATTTTTTTAAATGCAGAGTTTTGATTAAACAGTTATTAAAAGTAAAAAACTAAACATTTGGCAGGTAGCCAAGTAGCAACAAACATCACAGCAGCACAGAGACAAATGTCTTCATACTGGGACTGGGGAAACACTGGGGATGTGCTTGGGCTCTCATCGGCTCTCATCGAAGAGGGAAGTTTGTCCGGCTCATCGTAATGCCTCAAACGTACATTGTCTGCCATAAGGAAATGGGCTACTTCTATGTGAATTAATGAGGAGGTGAAACACACCTCAATTAAAACTTGTTTGAAAATCATTTTTAATTGGCAAGTTGAAACATAGTCTATAGATAATTAGCAGGCAGTGTGCCTTGGTTTGAGGGCAGTGCAGTTTCTTGTTGCGTAACAATCTAATTCAGGAAGAGTGAGTGCATTCTGGCACATAAAAATAGCTCACTCTGGGGGGACCGTTAGAGATATTTGGAACTTATGTGTGAAAAGGTTAAGATTTGGGACAGGGTTAAAATAGAAAAACAACTGTAAGGTTAAGTTGATCTAATAATTAGAGCCTTGCTAATTTGTGGATGGATGGTGCAGTGAGCTCCTAATCCATAGACTGTGGGTTGTTTTCTTTCCACTGGACGGTTTTGACTGCGTCTCCCTACATCCTGGGGACTTGCAAAAACTTAACATTTTCTATGAGCATCCCCAACATTTTTTTTTAATTATACAACTTTCCTGAATGGTGTATATTTCCTATCATAATGCCTCCCATCCTGGAGGCACTATGATATTGCGTGGTGGTGTATGTGGTGTGAGTGAGTGAGTGAGTGAGTGAGTGAGTGAGTGAGTGAGTGAGTGAGTGAGTGAGTGAGTGAGTGTGTGCCTGCGTGTGTGAGTGTGCAAGCACTCATGTATGAGGATGTGCGGGCGTGTGTATGCCATCTCCAAGGAGGAAATAAGTGCTTGGCTGGGGTGTGTGTTTGATTCACCAGCTTGACCTTGGGACTAGAGGATGTGAACACAGTATGTGGCTCTTAAAGTGTGTCAGTGTGTGTATATTTATATAATGTGTTTGTATATATTGTGTGTGTGGGTGTGTGAACATGTGTACATTTCTTACATAGCATATAAGTGGATAGCTAACCCAGTATTTGGACTGTAAATCTGTGTAGCCTGTGAATGCCACAGCCTTTACTGTAGGTGACTGCAGTCTCTGTCCAGCTGTAATGAGATGACTAGTGTGTCACGGCAGGTTGTCTCCTGAGTTACTGCTTAATCTCCTCACACACACACACACACACACACACACACACACACACACACACACACACACACACACACACACACACACACACACACACACACACACACACACACACACACACACACACACACACACACACACACAAACACAAACACACACACACAAAATTGAAGGCAGTCAATTCAGGAAGTGATTTTCATTAAAAATTCTAAATTGTGTAAACTTTTTAAATAAATAGTCTCCATTCCTAAGTTAATTTGAGAAGTAATTGAAAAATAGTTGCAGTTTCTTACATAATTTTTTTATTGTCATATAAGTTTACTTCCTGAATTGAATGCAAATTTGAATTGACCCCAGCTTTGAAACACACATATGCAACCAACCAACCAACCACACACACACATGCACACACACACACACACACACACACACACACACACACACACACACACACACACACACACACACACACACACACACACACACACACACACACACACACACACACACACACACACACACAAATTACACATCTAAGTACATTAGAATGTGAAGGCAGTAAGGAAACTGCCCAGGATGTAGTACTGTAGCTCTCTCTCTCTCTCTCTCAGCTGGAAGGCATCTGGTCTCATGCTCTATCCTTGGTACCCTGTTCTTACTGTACATGCAAACTCCTTAGTCCATGTGGCATTGTGTGGGTCTTGCTGTGCTTTAATAGTGTATGAGCACCTCCTTTCTCTCCCACAAGCACACAGCCCCAGATCCCAGGCCTGGTCTGACCTGATCCACAGTGAGGGGATAGTACCATTGTGTAATGACTGCACGATGTGATGCAGCTCCAGCTCCAGTCTAGAGGAAGGCAGTTGGTCTCTGTGGTCTACACAGTTAGAGCACAGAAGGGGGATTCCCTTCAGATAATAAAACTAGGAGATACTGACAGATTCACATTGTGGAATATTTTATATATATCACTCTTCTGATAAGGTACTGAGATCTCAGTGTACTACAACCTCAGCTGTTGAAGGGGCCATCCCTTAAGGCTGCATCTCACTGTGCTGGCCCAAACCCTTGGCCGTAACTACATATGAGGACACCGAGGTCCGGACCTATGCACATTTTTTCTAATTGGAAAATAATAATAATATATGTTTTGTACACAATAATAGAAAATCTATTTGGGGTCCACATTTAAATATTGCTCCCAGCGTTGATCAAAGCTCAGAACGCTTCTATTCTTGATCTGACTGAGTTCTAATCACGCCTGCCTCTTTGCGAACAAGTGGAATCATGAACAGTGGTTTGCTCGTTATGTTCGTTAGCATCCCCTAGATTTGCCTCCCGGATTTGCCTTTTTAGCAGCACATTCACCACTCTCTCAAATGGCTAACTCCGCCACCTCGCAACACAGGCCGAGTGCCTGAGATGTGAAACTAACCACCCCAGCTCGGAGTCGGCTCAAGACGGCAACTAGAGACGCTGCTGATAGTGTGTTTGCGAGATGCCGGACAAAAAACATTTAAAAACCGTTTCACGATTCCTGCCGTGTCTACTGACTTCCCCCAAAACAAATAAAAACCGACTCTTGGAGAATGAGTGCACAACTGGTAAGTAGTCGCTTATAGATAGGGCCTATGCCAGTCAATCAGGTGGCTAGCTGCTGGCAGAGACTTCTATTGCATTAACTTTGAAGGGCTCTGGCTGGTATTACTAAGCCAGCTAAAAGGATGACGTAAGAAGCGAACGTTAAACGGAGCAGAACAAACATAGACAGACACAGACAGACAAGTACAGAGAGAGAGAAAGCGAGACAGGCCAGAGGAGAGAGAGGGAGAGAAGGAGAGAGAGAGAGAAGGAGAGAGAGAGAAGGAGAGAGAGGGAGAAGGAGAGAGAGAGAGAAGGAGAGAGAAGGAGAGAGTCAGGTTGTATGATTAGTACATGAAAGTGTCATTGGTGTCATTGGAGTACATTTGCGGCGTCTCATCCATATCAGCTCTGTTGGGTGTCAACAGCTGCCACTGATAACCCACTGCATTGAAATTCACAGAGAGAGATCTGGTCATGAATATCTTTATGACACCCCTCTATGAGGCTCAGTGTGTGGGACTCAGAGTGTGTGTGCTGACATCTATGGGTTGGTTGCTATATGTTCCATGTTTCTCCATGGGCTGACCATGAGTGAGCGTGTGTATGTGTGTGCATGCGAGCACGTGTGTAAAAAAATGCACACACCCACAATTAGGATGCAGATGTGAGAGTTTGAATGTGGTAACAGCAAGGAGAAGAACCGAAAGCAGGGGGGGGGGGACTGGTGGCACAGAGGCAGTATGACATGCCAACTCCCCAGAACCAGTCTCAGGTAGGGCATCACTCAACACACAGTAGAGTGTGGGGATCTGGCTCTCAGTGTGCCCGCGTGCATGTGTGTGTGTATGTGTCGCGTGTGTGTGTTGAGACATCACTCACCACACAGTAGGGGTCTACATCTGAGAAGGGAAGGAGGGATAGAGGGGAGAGAACGGAAGACAAATCATGGTCCGCCAGATAAGACAACCCGTGTTGGGGATGTTTTTGATCAATGAGGTTTAGCAGAGAGAGGGAGGAAACGTGGGGGAGAGGGAGGAGAGGAAGGGGAAAATAGATGGAAGGAAGTGGGCTGGATAAGGGGGGTAAGGAGAGGAACGGGGAAGAGAAGGAGTGTGGATCGAGAGATTGGTAGGTGATTATAATGCTAGTGTAGAACTAAATCTCTCTGCGTCTCTCAAACGAGGGCAGGTGGAGATGTGGTACGACACACAGGGAGCTTTTAACAGAGTCCCACACACCATGCATGCGCAAAACACACACACATACACGCATCGACATACACATGAATTGTGAATAATGATGAGTGAGAGAGTTAAACGCACAAATATCATACCCCCAAGGGGGTGAGCATTTTTTGGGGGGGTGTATAATATTGGTGCGTCTAACTTTCTCATCATTATTCATGATTAATTTATAGTAGTATCCACATTAATGTAGAAGTGTTTAGAAAGATATTATAATCTTATTTACAACAAAAAATACTCCAAATGACACAATACATAATTTACCATTCATTTACCATTCATTTCTAAAAGGTGATATCTAGAACCTAAAAGACTTATTCAGCTGTCCCCAGAGGAAAACACTTTTTGGTTCCAAGTGGAACCCTTTTGGTTCCAGATAGAACCCTTTTGAGTTACATGTTACAGAGGGTTCTACATGGAACTGAAACGGTTCTCCGAAGAATCCATTTGGAACCCTTTTTTCTAAGAGTGTATCGGGCACAAAATGATCTGAAACACAACCATAAAAAACAGCAAATGCATCCAACAAATGTATACAGTTACAAGCTTTATGTAATCATTGCGTGACATGAGTATAGGATCAAATACTAAACTTTGGACTACTTTAATACACATAAAAGTGAATGTGTCCCAATACTTTTGGTCCCCTAAAATAAGGGGCAACTACAGTATATACAAAAAGTGTAGTACAGATCCCCGGATATCGATGAAAATACCCTCAAATTAAATCTGACAGTCTGAAATTTAACCTCATAGTCATTGTATAATTTCAAATCCAAAGTGCCGGAGTACAGAGCCAAAACAACATATTGTCCCAATCATTTTGTAGCTGTTTCAAAACAACAGAGAGAGAGATCTAACCTAGTTAACCGTGTGAGATGGGAAACAGTAATCTATGAACTCTAATCATATTTTACAAGATACTCACCATTTTATCATTTAGTAATTTTAATTCCCAGAGTTAGTTTACATACAGTATGTGAGACATTTATATTTTATTGCTCAGCATTCTTCTACAAATTATTATAGAGTTTGGTGGTGTATTTGTATTGTGAGTGTTGGACCGTATTGACAGACAGATGACTGCATTTTTTGAAACACTGGGGTTGTTCAGATTTCCAATTCAATTTGTTAAAACAAAACCTCTTACATTAATTCTAAGTACATTATCTCTAAAGTCACGTGTAACACACACACACACACACACACACAAAAGCATTATATCCCTGTATTCTTTCTTTCTCCCGGTCTTTGAATTGTTGTTTTCCTATAAGTCAGACTCAGCAGCTCTCACAGCAATTCTGATTCTGCTTTTCATCCTCCTGAGAGGAGATGGAGGATGAGGAATGACAGTTCTCATATCTAAGCAAATCAAACACACCACAGAGAGGGAACTTTAGATGGTTTAGTTTCACAAACAGACTTTGGCTTCCAAGTATACATATCTATTACCATAGGGGAAATGCAGGTGCACTTTGGCGGGTTCAACTCAGTTGTTGATATATTGTCAATTTCTTTGCGTGTATGTGTGTGTGTGTGTGTGTGTGTGTGTGTGTGTGTGTGTGTGTGTGTGTGTGTGTGTGTGTGTGTGTGTGTGTGTGTGTGTGTGTGTGTGTGTGTGTGTGTGTTTGTATGTTTATGCATATAGTGCGCGAGATCAAGCTGGTGTGCTGATATGATTCATGAGAAGCCCCATTTCCCCAATCACACACACACACAATCATCTGCATGTTAATAAGAGTGTGTGTGCGTGTGTAT
Organism: Oncorhynchus masou masou; assembly: GCF_036934945.1. Lineage (NCBI taxonomy): Eukaryota > Metazoa > Chordata > Actinopteri > Salmoniformes > Salmonidae > Oncorhynchus > Oncorhynchus masou. The sequence continues at coordinate 68,831,114 of NC_088242.1, read as the reverse complement.
TGATGTTCTTAGCCCGTAGCTCATAATTACTGTTTGTGTGTTTTAACAAGCACACTGGCTTGTTGGCGAGAGAACCGTCCCTGGACACTCATTTTCTCACAGGGAGCCCAACATGCACGCACACAGGCACGCAAACACACATCGTCCTGGACACTCGTTTTCTCACAGGGAGCCCAACATGCACGCACACAGGCGCGCAAAGACACATCGTCCTGGACACTCGTTTTCTCACAGGGAGCTCAACATGCACGCACACAGGCACGCAAACACACATCGTCCTGGACACTCATTTTCTCACAGGGAGCCCAACATGCACGCACACAGGCACGCAAACACACATCGTCCTGGACACTCATTTTCTCACAGGGAGCCCAACATGCACGCACACAGGCACGCAAACACACATCGTCCTGGACACTCATTTTCTCACAGGGGGCCCAACATGCACGCACACAGGCACGCAAACACACATTGTCCTGGACACTCATTTTCTCACAGGGAGCCCAACATGCACGCACACAGGCAGGCAAACACACATCGTCCTGGACACTCGTTTTCTCACAGGGAGCCCAACATGCACGCACACAGGCACGCAAACACACATCGTCCTGGACACTCGTTTTCTCACAGGGAGCTCAACATGCACGCACAGAGGCACGCAAACACACATCGTCCTGGACACTCATTTTCTCACAGGGAGCCAAACAGCAATATGTGTGCTGTTCTATTCTGTGACAATGCCATCAGTCGCATTAATTCCGCTTGTCACCAGAGCCTCAACTACAGTGACTGCTGTATATCGAGCCAGGTCACCCATGATACAAGTCAGTATTTGACGTCCATCCATGTATGAGGAAGACGGGAGATGACATGGAAACCGGCAAACTAGAGTCAACAGTAAGTGTCTGCCTCTGATTCCAAAGGTTGCAAGTTTGAATCCAGTGATAGAACCCAAACCTTAACCATTAGGAGTTAATGTCTAGTGTAGTGTGTAGTTACATGATTCTGACATGCAAAAACTTGGTATATTTGGAAAGAAGACATCTGGGAGAATAAGGAAGTTATCCAAGTAGCTCAGAATACACAAGATCAAGCACACACAAAATATATATATATATTTATAAAAAATTGAAAGTCATCTTTCATTAACAAACTATAAATTCATTATTGATTACTAGAATTGGCAACACATCAGATGGCTTCTACAATATCATAAACAAAATGGGAGTGATGGGTCTAACAACTAGAAATGTGTAGATGTTTCACAAAGTGGTGTCAGGTGTGGTCACAGGATGTTTCCAAGTGTCCCTAAACCTCTCCAAAGTGGCATATGTCTGTAAATTAGATCATTCCAGTGCTATTACATATTTGCAATTCTTAAATGCTATTTGTTCAGTATAAAAACACAATTTCTACCATATCAACCTCACTCCCACATTGTGGTGGTGTTATGGGGTATCCAGGGTACATTTAAGTGTCCTTTCAACCTCTCCAAAAAAAAAGTGTCTGAATGTGGGGATTGCGCTGTTTTTGCACACTGTATGTGCCTAAAAGTTATTGTTCACAATCAAAACTAAATTTCTACAACACCAACCTCTCTAAAACATTGTGGTGGTATCGGGGGACATACAGTACAGGGGATATCCAAAGTGACTGAATGTTTAGCCTAGGCATATCCAATGTATTGGTCCCACATACACATTAACTGTTTACAAAAAATATATACAAGTAACAGATGTACATAATAAAATATATATACAAATGTCTTATCAAATACAAACTACACACGTCTTTCACTAAAGAAATATGCAAAAATAGAAATAAGCTGAACTATTTACAATTGGCATTCATGTCGTTTTACATCCCAGGTGTAGATGATTCGATTTGCGAAAAGAGTTGCAAAATGGGCCTCTACAAATCAGCTGGGCAAGACAATCTGGACCCTCTCTTTCTAAAATTATTCGCCACAATTGTTGCAACCCATGTTACTAGCCTGTTCAACCTCTCTTTCGTATCGTCTGAGATCCCCAAAGATTGGAAAGCAGCCGCGGTCATCCCCCTTTTCAAAGTGGGATACAATCTGTTACAGAACTGTTACAGACCTGTATCTATCCTACCCTGCCTTTCTAAGGTCTTCAAACGCCAAGTTAACAAACAGATCACCGGGCCATTTCGAATCCCACCGTACCTTCTCTGCTATGCAATCTGGTTTCCGAGCTGGTCATGGGTGCACCTCAGCCACGCTCAAGGTTGTAAACGATATCATAACCGCCGTCGATAAAAGACAATACTGTGCAGCCGTATTCATCGAACTAGCCAAGCCTTTTGGCTCTGTCAATCACCACAGTATTATGGAAAGACTCAACAGCCTTGGTTTCTCAAATAACTGCCTCGAGTAGGTTCACCAACTACTTCTCAGACAGAGTTCAGTGTGTCAAATCGGAGGACCTGTTGTCCGGACCTCTGGCAGTCGCTACGGGAGTGCCACAGGGTTCAATTCTCGGGCCAACTCTTTTCTCTGTATACATCAAATATGTCGCTCTTGCTGCTGGTGATTCTCTGATCCTCCTCTACGCAGACGACACCATTCTGTATGCATCTGGCCCTTCTTGGACACTGTGATAACAAATCTCCAAACGAGTTTCAATGCCATACAACTCTCCTTCCGTGTCCTCCAACTGCTCTTAAATGCAAGTAAAACTAAATGCATGCTATTCAACCGATCGCTGCCCGCACCTGCCCGCCCATCCAGCATCACAACTCTGGACGGTTCTGAACTAAAATATGTGGACAATAACAAATACCTAGTTGTCTGGATAGACAGTAAAATCTACTTCCAGACTCACATTATTAAGTATCTCCAATCCAAAATTAAATCTAGAATCGGCTTCCTATTTCGCAATAAAGCATCCTTCACTCATGCTGCCAAACATAACCTCGTAAAAATGATCCTACCGATCCTTGACTTCGGCGATGACATTAATAAAATAGCCTCCAACACTACTCAGCAAATTGGATGCAGTCTATCACAGTGCCATCCGTTTTGTCACTAAAGCCCCATATACTACCCACCACTGCGACCTGTATGCTCTCGGTGGCTGGCCCTCGCTTCATTTTTGTCACCAAACCCATTGGCTCCAGGTCATCTATAAGTCTTTGCAAGGTAATGCCCCGCCTTATCTCAGCTTACTGGTCACCATAGCAGCACCCACCCGTAGCACAGCAGGTATATTTCACTGGTCACCCCCATAGCCTATTCCTCCTTTGGCCACCTTTCCTTCCAGTTCTCTGCTGCCAATGACTGGAATGAATTGCAAAAATCACTGAAGCTGGAAACTCATATCTCCCTCAGTGACTTTAAGCATCAGCTGTCAGAGCAGCTCACAGATCACTGCACCTGTACATAGCCCATCTGTAAATAGCCCATCCAACTCCCTCATCCCCATATTGTTATTTTTTATTTGTTTTGCTCCTTTGCAACCCAGTATCTCTACTTGCACATTCATCTTCTGCACATCGACCCCTCCCGTGTTTAATTGCTAAATTGTCATTACTTCGCCACTACGACCTATTTACTACGACCTCACTTCCACACACTGTATATAGATTTTTTATATTGTGTTATTCACTGTACATTTGTTTATCCCATGTTTAACTCTGTGTTGTTGTTTGTGTCGCACTGCTTTGCTTTATCTTGGCCAGGTCGCAGTTGTAAATGAGAACTGGGTCTCAACCGGCCTACCTGGTTAAATAAAGGTGAAATTAAAAAAATATTTAAAAAATAAAAATTAACTTTCACCATAGCTTTTGCAGTCCCTCTCTGCCATGACACAAAAAGCGAACTGGGATTTTGAGCAGAAGATCTGTCATTTCCCCCTTTTCATTCCTGTGTTTGTGCAATGCTTGCAGTTCTTCCTTTTGTCTTTTGGCATGTGTGTTGGATAGTGGCGCTCACCTTGAGTGGAGGGTCTGGTGATGGTTGTAAGGTTGCTTTGGGCCACCAATTCAGCCATTTCTAACACCAGCTGCTCTTGTACGGCCAACTGGGAGAGAGGGGTTTAACTTTTTTTTTCATCTGCTTGTGGAGAATGGAAGCATTTGCTGTAGCCATGTCCACAAAGTGTTAAAAAAATATTATACCACTTCCTGGTCTTGAGGAGGACCTTGTAGTAGCCTATCAGAGCATCAGTTAGGTCAACACTCCCCATGCTGGCATTGTAGTCCTTCAAAGAAACAGGAATGGGGACATTATTCCTCACCCTTGCCCCATTGACATTTTTCACCCTCCCTGAGACATGGTCGTTATTGAATGCCTTATGCTGTGTGGTGAGCATGGTTACTTCCCTAGCGTTCTTCCATTTAAAAAAAACAGCTTGTTAGTCCTGATCCAACGTATGGTCCCCCTCTCCCCTGTCTTTGTAATGTCGTTTACCTTGGTATTGGGGAAACCGATTCTGGTAGGACGAATGGTCTCACAAGCCCGTATTGTTCTTTTTCAAGAGGTCTATGAAAAGCATGGGACTAGAATAAAATTGTCCACAAAAAGCTTGTACCCACTGCCAAGTAAGGGGAAGTCGATCCGCTGCATGACAGAGTCGTAACTAAGGCCCTTCCCAGTGGGTGTGATCGCCTTGCCTTCATAGATGAAAAAGTTCCACGTGTAGTCAGAGTCTGAATCTATTAACACAAAGAGCTTGTAGCCCCATTTGGTTGGCTTATGTTTCATACATTTCTTCAAGCCAATTCAAGCCTTTGTGGCAACCATCCCCTCACCTATAGATAGATTTTGAGCAGGCTGGAGGTAAGTTTTGCATGCCTCCACCATATCATGATAAAGGGGCTTGACTCTTGCAAGACAATCATACCCTGCAGTCCCCTTCTTCTGGTCATTCTCCTGATCCTTTTGTGGGTCACTCATGTGAAGAGTACGGTTGGCCAATAATAATGTTTCACTCATGAAGGAGGTGGGGAACTCAAACTGATAGAGTGGGGACTTGCTCCAGTTGTCAACTAGTCTTGATACCTTGACCAGTCCCATGTAAATCACCAAGGAAATGTAGTCGAGCATGTCACCCAAGGTGACAGTTTTCCAGGACATCTTCCTTCCCCCCTGTTGCTGCTTGTCCCCATACATGTTGGTATTACTAATTAGTGTTCCCAGTACAGAGGTTGTAAAGTAGAGCTGAAACAGCTGTAAGGGGGTATATGTTTCAGCACTAACCAACTGTGGGCTTAAACCTAAATGGTAGTTTGGGTTTAAACCTAAATTGATCTGTATCCCCATCATCTTCAAGGACTTCATGCCACCTGTCCTCAGTTTCATCTCCCTCTGTTGTGCTGCTTCCACTGCCTCTCCCTCTGCTCCCCCCTATCCTTTCATGAGGCCTAGATCTCCTCCCTGCCCCTTCACCTCCAGATGAACTTGCAGAGAGGGGAGTGGTGCCAGGGCCGGCAGTGGGGGTGGTTGAAGAGGAGTGGGGCCTTTGTCGGGTGGTGGATTTAGAACCATCAGACTGTGTGATTGATATAGCAGTGGGGGGTGAAGACCTTGACCGGAGGGTGTGCTTGCTGGGGAGGGGTGGCCCAAATGTCATCGTCCAAATCTTCGGCATCCTCCACTCTGTGATGAATAAAATAAAGGGATATATTGTTGTAAGACACACAGAATTACGGTTTACTAAATTTACAAAACAACATTACTGTAAAATAAAAACACCAAGCCTAAACTGTATCTGTACAGGGACTCCGATAGGTGTGAAGCACACACACAATGCAAACAGTAACACTTTGGAGACAAAGACAGAGGTGATAACCACTGTCACGTGTGCTCTTTCTCATCAGACTCAGGTGAGTCATCAGACTCACCTGGACTCCATCACCTCCTTGATTACCTGCCCTATATATGTCACTCCCTTCAGTTCCTTCCTCAGGCGTCATTGTTTCTGTTTCATGTCTGTGCGTTGTTCGTGTTTCCTGTTAAGTTTATTCATTAAATATATTCACTCCCTGAATTTGCTTCACAACTCCCAGTGCACACGTTACAACCACAAATGAACAAAGGCCATGAGAGTTCAGTGGATGAAACTGGGAACAGCAAACAGTGAACTAATATGAAACATAGACAATAACTACTTTGGAATTATATAACATTGAAATTACTTGTTACAAAGGCCTATGTAAACTAAATACAAAGCACAAAAAGCAGACAACTTACAAAAAACGAAATACTTATAGTAAATTTGCTACATAACGTCATGGAAATAATTTACTTGCAGATCTAAAAGTGGATTGAATCCTTCTAGAAAGCCATCTTCGTCGACCGAGTCAAAATCCTCGTTGTCCAAATCGCTCCCCTGATCCTAGTCCGAATCCAGTATTTTGTTCAAAGCTTCTATGTCAGTATACTTATTCATAGCTGCCTTCTTTTTAGGTTCCTGTTTGATAGTCTTAGTTTTTCCCTTTTTTTCTTCTTTAGAAGCCATCATTTATGCTAAAGCGATGAAAGTACAGCGATGAAATCTTTTGACAATGTAATGTAGTGTGGTCAGTGTGTCTCGTCAATGAGCCAGGTAGCAATAGTTCGCATTACGCATTGAAGGTAATTCATTTTAATTCATTTGATACCCCACCATGTAGCTATAGCTCAAACACAGATCAATTTGAAGTTTACCTTGTAAGATGTTTGCTGTTTGGTGACAACTATGTGTAAAATAAACATTTAGACTCTCGGGGTAGGTGATCAATAACGGTAGGTCACATGCAGACATATAAGATATCCACATGATCTGTGGATTCCCGGCTTTCGGTGTGTATCAACGTATTCCATGTATATATTGTTTATGCTTCACAACACTAACCGGAATGTAGGCAACAGACATCTTGAAATGAGGTCCTTATACATTTGTATGCCCATATACGGTAGTAAGTCACACCAAAGATTTGATGGCACCGGTCAATAGACAAGATACTCAGCTTCCTACAGATACCCTGCTTTTGCAGATAGAGGCTAATTCTGACGTCAGACTATGAGAGCTGGTAGGTGTACCAAGCACCCAGGGGTAATGCCTGATCCTGTTAATGATAATGTAATGCCTGATCCTGTTAATGACACATAGTGTGTGTGTGTGTGTGTGTGTGTGTGTGTGTGTGTGTGTGTGTGTGTGTGTGTGTGTGTGTGTGTGTGTGTGTGTGTGTGTGTGTGTGTGTGTGTGTGTGTGTGTGTGTGTGTGTGTGTGTGTGTGTGTGTGTGTGTGTGTGTGTGTGTGTGTGTATATGTGGACGTGTTTAACTGTTTAAACAAACAAAAATTTGACCAACTGGGGACATTTTGTTAGTCCCCACAAGGACAAATGCTATTTCTAGGGGGTTTTGTGTTAAGGTTAGAATTAGAATTAGGTTTAGGGTTAGGAGCTAGGGTTACGGTTAGGTTTTTGGGTTAAGGTTAGGTTAGGTTTAGGGGTTAGGGAAAATAGGATTTTGAATGGGACTGAACTATGTGTCCCCACAAGGTTAGCTGTACAAGACTGTCTGTGTGTGATGTATTACCCTATTCCTTCGCCCCACGGGACGTTGGGATGCATCTAAGGCGCTGGCAGCAGTGACAGCATCATAAACCAAATGTAGCTGTGAGAGAGAGAGAGAGAGAGAGAGAGAGAGAGAGAGAGAGAGAGAGAGAGAGAGAGAGAGAGAGAGAGAGAGAGAGAGAGAGAGAAGAGAGAGAGAGAGAGAGAGAGAGAGAGAGAGAGAGAGAGAGAGAGAGAGAGAGAAACTGCTAAAAAAACACCAAATGTGATTGGGAAATCGTTCTGCCACAGGAGGGAAAAACACTTTTTCCTCCTGTCACAGACACATACAAACACATACACACACACATTCTCCTCCTTTCCAACAAGTTAATAGACATTCAGCACAGCACAGCTTCCACAACATGTTATAATTCAGTCCTGGAATTGTATTTTGTCTCTCTAAACATTGACTCTACCTAAAAGTAAAGATCAAACAACAATTTAGGAGACTGATATCCGTAAACAGTGCAGGCTGTCATTATATGCCACCACACCTGTTTAGCCCTTCCAGGCCTGTTTCTCTTTCATACCGTTTATCTTCTCCCACAATGGTGATCCACTACCTCGCAACAGCGGACATTTCGCATTCAGTGTGTGTGTGTGTGTGTGTGTGTGTGTGTGTGTGTGTGTGTGTGTGTGTGTGTGTGTGTGTGTGTGTGTGTGTGTGTGTGTGTGTGTGTGTGTGTGTGTGTGTGTGCGTGCGTGCGTGCGTGTGTGTGTGTGTGTGTGCATGCAGTGTGTGTACTTACCCTTAATCAGCCAAAATAATAATGTACCTACCTTGGCATCTGAAGGAGAGCAGTGTGTGTATGTCGGTTGAGTTTCAGGGGACAGAGGAATATTAACACCACACTAGCTCTCGTATCTGGCATTGGCAACAGAAGCCCCAGAGTTCATTTCATTATTAAAGATAACTCCTGCACACACACTTGCCTCCGACGGGTCTACAAAAAGGTTGCTGACCAAACATCAACAATAAACAACACCTACAGAGGTGACTGTGTGTTCAGGACGTATCTTTAATACCAGTCAGTCCAGCGATGAAGCCTTTTTGGTAAACTCCTGAACTCTGCAGGATCAGAATGAGGGTCTCAAATGGTTGGCCAGAACCAGCCACCATTTTGCCTTTGCAGGGTTAGAGAATAACTATTGGCTATGGTACCATTGAAATGCACTCTTACTGGTAAAGCCTTAATCATTTGTATCCATGTTTCTGCAACTGCTGTGAAATAGTGACTAATTATAATTTGAACAGAGGGACCAAATAGGGTGTCAGGGGAGAGAGGCCTGGCCAGAGGCAGAACAAGGGAGAGAAGCCTGGCCAGAGGCAGAAATGGCAAGAGGCACAACAAGGGAGAGAGGCCTTGCCAGAGGCAGAACAAGGGATAGACGGAAGGAGGATGAAAGAAGGAGGGGGAGCTCCTGATTACCAAGGCTGTGAAGGGGGCCTCAGCCTTGTCCAACAGAAACGACATGCATCCCTGGCATGTAGAGTAAAACATTGAATTAGCTCTATTCATTTCTATCTGCAACATTCTGGCTAGAGTACTACCAAGAAAGGAGGCAGAGCAAGACAGACAGGGGGAATATGTCTGGTGGAGAGGGAAACAAAGAGAGAGGCACAAACAGAGTAGGCAGGCTACCGAAGAGAAGATTAATGAGTGAGAGTATACTTCTAGCATGTGGGAAACAATCTGCTGAGGTCTACCCGGAGTGAGAATGAGTATGTGAGAGAGAGAGAGCTACAGAGAGAAGGACGTGCTGACGATGACTACCAGGGTAGAGCTTTAATATTGCATGTGTCCTAGTTTCAACTGCTCCCCTCGGGACAGCACAGAGACAGAGGGAGGAGGAGACCGACACAGTGATTTTTAAAGGTCCATTGCAGTCAAAAACGTGATTTTCCTGTGTTTTATACAGTAGTTTGGACACACCTACTCATATTTTACATTCTTCAAAGTAGCCAACCTTTGCCTTGATGAAAGCTGTGCACACTCTTGGTATTCTCTCAACCAGCTTCATGAGGAATGCTTTTGAAACAGTCTTGAATGAGTTCCCACACTCGGTACCAGTTTGGACACACCTACTACTTTTTCTTTGTGGTAACTATTTTCTACATTGTAGAATAATAGTGAAGACATCAAAACTATAAAATAACATATGGAGTCATGTAGTAACCAAAACACTGTTAAACAAATCAAAATATGTTTTATATTTTAGATTCTGCACAGTAGCCACCCTTTGCCTTCATGACAGCTTCACACACTCTTGGCATACTCTCAACCAGTTGAATGAGGAATGCTTTTCCAACTGTCTTGAAGGAGTTCCCACATATGCTGAGAACTTGTTGAAAGCTTTTCCTTCACTCTGCGGTCCAACTCATCCCAAACCATCTCAACTGGGTTGAGGTCGGGTGATTGTGGAGGCCAGGTAATCTGATGAAGTACTCCATCCCTCTCCTTCTTGGACAAATAGCCCTTACACAAATTTGGACTCATCAGACCAAAGGACAGATACCACCGGTCTAATTTCCATTGCTCGTGTTTTGGCCCAAGCAAGTCTCTTCTTATTATTGGTGTCCTTTGGTAGTGGTTTCTTTGCAGAAATTTGACCATGAAGGGCTGATTCACGCAGTCTCCTCTGAACAGTTGATGTTGAGATGTGTCTGTGTCACGACTTCTGCCGAAGTCGTTGCCTCTCCTTGTTCGATCGGTGCTCGGCGTTCGAAGTCACCGGTCTTCTAGCCATCAGTGATCCATTTTTCATTTTCCATTGGTTTTGTCTTGTCTTCCCACACACCTGTTTTCAATCCCATTCATTACCTGTTGTGTATTTAACCCTCTGTTTCCCCTCATGTCTTTGTCAGAGATTGTTTTATTGTCAGTGTAGTTTTATGTTGTATAGGTGCGCGTCGGGTCCTCGTACCCATTTTTGTTTATGTATGTACCTTTTAGTGTTATGGAGCATGTTACGTGGACTTTATTTAAAGACTCCATTTTACACTTTGACTCTCCTGCGCCTGACTTCCCTGCCACCTATACACCTATGCATGACAGTCTGCTACTTGAACACTGTGAAGCATTTATTTGGGCTGCAATCTGAGGTGACATTAACTCTAATGAACAAATCCTCTGCAGCTGGGGTAACTATGGGCCTTCCTTTCCTGTGGCAGTCCTCATGAGAGGCAGTTTCATCATAACACTTGATGGTTTTTGCGACTGCATTTGAAGAAACTTGAAAAGTTCTTAAAATGTTCCAGATTGACTGACCTTCATGTCTTAAAGTAATGATGGAATGTCATTTCTCTTTGCTTATTTGATCTGTTATTGCTAAAATGTGGACTTGGTCTTTTACCAAATAGAGCTATCTTCTGTACACCACACCTGCCTTATCACAACACAACTGATTGGCCAAAAATGTACTTTTAATTGAAATGCATTCCAGGTGGCTTCATCATGAATCTGGTTGAGAGAATGTCAATAGTGTGCAAAGCTGTCATCAAGGCAAAGGGTGGCTACTTTGAAGAATCTAAAATCTAAAATATATTTTGATTTGTTTAACACTTTTTTGGTTACTACATGATTCCATATGTGTTATGTCATAGTTTTGATGTCTTCACTATTATTCTACAATGTAAAAAATTGTAAAAAAATAAATAAAGAAAAACCCTGGAATGAGTAGGTGTGTCCAAACTTTTGACTGGTACTGTACATTTGCAAAATTGTCTAAAAAATGTTTTCTGTTTGTCATTATGGGGTATTATGTGTAGATGAGGAAAATGTTTTATTTAATACAATTTAGAATAAGGCTGTAATGTAAAATAAGTGTGGAAAAAAGGAAGACGTCTGAATACTTTCCGAATGCACTTAATTAATGTTGATTCCATGTTTCATCAAAGATCCCAGAAATGTTCCATATGCACAAAAGCGTATTTCTATGAAATTGCCGACATCCTTGTTAGTAAGCATTTCTCCTAATCCATCCACCATCCACCTAACCGGTGTGGCATATCAAGAAACTGATTAAACAGCATGATCATTACACAAGTGCACCTTGTGCTAGGGACAATAAAATACCACTCTAAAATGTGCAGTTTTGTCACACAACACAATGCCTCAGCTGTCTCAAGTTTTGAGGGAGTGTTCAATTGGCATGATGACTGCAGGAATGTCCACCAGAGCTGTTGACAGAGAATTGAATGTTAATTTCTCTATCATAAGCCACCTCCAACGTCATTTTAGAGCATTTGGCAGTACGTCCAACGGGCCTCACAACTGCAGACCACATGTAGACCACATGCCGACCACATGCCAGCCCATGACCTCCACATTTGAGACCAGCCACCCAGACAGCTGATGAAACGGAAGAGTATTTCTATCTGTAATAAAGCCCTTTTGTGTGGAAAAATATGTGATATATTTCAAATAAATATATATATGAACTGTAACTCAGTAAAATTGTTGAAATTGTTGCATGTTGCATTTATATTTTTGTTCAGTGTAAAAGAACATCAAAATGGTTTCATCATCCAGCTCTTCTTGGAAAGAGAAATCATCAGAATTAGCCATTGTTATTATTAAGAAATCTCTGATAGACAGTGCATGGTAACATGGGTCTCATGAACCTGTAGAAACTGGTAGCACCACCATTTTGACCAAGCCTGCCTTCGAGGATGGGAAAACAATTGGACAAGGAAGTATGGCTTCCGTCAGGCTGTAGTCTTCACAAAGCCAGGGAAATTTGTAAACCTAGATTTCCTGTGATGTCGTGGAAGAAAGGAACATCGTTGAGTCCAATAGAACTCGGCAGTTTGTAGTCCTAAAACCCAGCAATGAGTTACCTCTGGGTCGTTCATCCATGCCTATGGGAAAATGAATGGAGAAAAAATAGGTTTTGGGAATAAACACATAAAATAAGATCTGAGTTCAACAGGCTTAGGAGATCTTATACTTTTTGTTCTATGAGATAATAGTGGTCAGTTAACATGACATTTATTAATCTGTCACATGATCTCAGTATACTATATATACAGTACACCTGTTCTGAAAGGCCCCAGAGTCTGCTAAGCAAGCGGCACCATGAAGACCAAGGAGCTCTCCAAAGTTGTGGAGAAGTACAGATCAGGGTTGGGTTATAAAACAATATCCAAAACTTTGAACATCCCATGGAGTACCATTAAATCCATTATTAAATTTTTTTAAGAGTATGGCACCACAACAAACCTGCCAAGAGGGGGCCGCCCACCAAAGCTCACAGACCAGGCAAGGAGAGCATTAATCAGAGAGGCAACAAAGAGACCAAAGATAACCCTGAAGGAGCTGCAAAGCTCCACAGCGGAGATTGGAGTAACTGTCCAAAGGACCACTTTAAGTCGTACACTCCACAGAGCTGGGCATTACAGAAGTGGCCAGAAAAAAAGCCATTGCTTAAAAGAAAAAAAATAAGATAACAAATTTGGTGTTCGCCAAAAGGCTTGTGGGAGACTCTCCAAACATATGGAAGAAGGTACTCTGGTCAGATGAGACTAAAATGTAGCTTTTTGGCCATCAAGGAAAAAACTATGTCTGGCACAAACCCAACACCTCTCATCCCCACGGTGAAGCATGGTGGTGGCAGCATCATGCTGTGGGGATGTTTTTCTTCGGCAGGGACTGGGAAACTGGTCAGAACTGAAGGAATGATGGATGCCGCTAAATACAGGGAAATTCTTGAGGGAAAACTGTTTGTCTTCCAGAGATTTGAGACTGGGATGGAGGGGTATGCATTGGTGGGGCTGGCGATCATACACCTTCCAACGCCATGCAGAGAATAATTATTAATAGGATTCAAGAACGGACAGTATGGGGTGAGATTGAGTGTGATGAAAAGAGCGTGCCCTGTGAACCAATTGCGGACCACAGCAGCTCGGTGGAAACTAACATTGGCCCAAGAGAGAACGTATCTGGACTGCTCTGGCCCGTGTTCATTAGGGATTAGTCTGTTGTGGAGGGTGTCCAGAAACGAGAGAATGTGGGCAGTGTTGTATGGGCCTAGGATTGCATGATGGTGAAGGATGCTGTTTTGACTAATAGTCACACACATTGTTATGTTGCCATCACATTGTCCTGGGACGTTGACGATGGCACGGTGCCCGATGATATTTCTGTCGCGGCCCCTTGTTTTTGCAAGGTTGAAACCTGCCTCGTCCACATATATTAGCTCATTATGCATTGCATCTGCTTCTAGCTCCATGAGTCTCTGAAAGAGGCAAGACATAACAATGTAGCACAGTACGAAAATACTTTATTTAACCAGGTAGGCCAGTTGAGAACATGTTCTCATTTTCAACTGCGATCTGGCCAATATAAAGCAAAAGCAGTGCAACAAAAACAACAACACAAAGTTACACGTAAAATAATGTACAGTAACACAATATAAAAATCTATGTACAGCGTGTGTGTATGTAGAAGAATAGGTAGGTAAGGCAATAAATAGGCCATAGAGGCGAACAAATTACCATTTAGCATTAACACTGGAGTGATAGATGTGCAGATGATGATGTGCAAGTGGAGATACTGGGGTGCAAAAGAGCTAGAGGATAAATAACAACATTGGGATGATTTAGACGGGTGTGCTATTTACAGACTGGCTGTGTACAGGTACAGTGATCGTAAGCTGCTCTGACAGCTGATGCTTAAAGTTTGAGAGGGAGTTATAAGACTCAGTGATTTTTGCAATTCTTTCCAGTCATTGGCAGCAGAGAACTGGAAGGAAAGACGGCTTTGGGAATGAAGAGTAAAATATAACTGCCTGAGCGCGTGCTACGGGTAGGTGTTGCTATCGTGAACAGTGAGCTGAGATAAGGTGGGGCTTTACCTAGCATAGACATAGATGACCTGGAGCCAGTGGGTTTGGCGACGAAGATGAAGCGAGGGCCAGCCAACGAGAGCATACAGGTCGCAGTGGTGGGTAGTATATGGGGCTTTAATGACAAAACGGATAACACTGTGATAGACTGCATCCAATTTGCTGAGTAGAGTGTTGGAGGCTATTTTGTGAATGACATCGCCGAAGTCAAGGATCGATAGAATAGTCAGTTTTATGAGTGTATGTTTGGCAGCGTGATTGAAGGAGGCTTTGTTGCGAAATAGGAAGCCGATTCTAGATTTAATTTTGGATTGGAAATACGTAATAATGTGAGTCTGGAAGGAGATTTTACTGACTAACCAGAAACCTTGGTATTTGTTATTGTCCACATATTCTAGGTCAGAACCGTCCAGAGTTGTGATGCTGGATGGGCGGGCAGGTGCGGGCAGCGATCGATTGAATAGCATGCATTTAATTTTACTTGCATTTAAGAGCAGTTGGAGGACACGGAAGGAGAGTTGTATGGCATTGAAACTCGTTTGGAGATTTGTTATCACAGTGTCCAAAGAAGGAACAGATGTATACAGTATAGTGTCATCTGTGTAGAGGAGGATCAGAGAAACACCAGCAGCAAGAGCGACATCCTTGATATATACAGAGAAAAGAGTCGGCCTAAGAATTGAACCCTGTGGCACCCCCATAGAGACTGCCAGAGGTCCGGACAACAGATCCTCTGATTTGAGACACTGAACTCTATCTGAGAAGTAGTTGGTGAACCATGAGAGGCAGTCGTTTGAGAAGCCAAGGCCATTGAGTCTGCCGATAAGAATGCGGTGATTGACAGAGTCGAAAGCCTTGGCCAGATCGACGAAGACGGTTGCACATCAAGAGATTGAATAGGCTAGTAATAGGGGTTGTAACAATTTTGGCAGATAATTTTAGAAAGAGAGGTAGATTTATCGGTGGTGACAGTGTTTCCTATCCTCAGTGCAGTGGGCAGCTGGGAGGAGGTGCTCTTTTTATCTATGGACTTTACAGTGCCCCAGAACTTTTTGGAATTAGTGCTACAACACGCAAATTGGAAAAAGCTAGCTTTCCTAACTGACTGAGTATATTTATTCCTGACTTCCCTAAAAAGCTGCATATCGCAGGGGCTATTCAATGCTAATGCAGAATGCCCCAGGATGTTTTTGTGCTGGTCAAGGGCAGTCAAGTCTGGGGTGAACCAAGGGCAATATCTGTTTCTGGTTCTACATTTTTTGAATGGGGCATGCTTATTTAAGATGGTTGATTAAAGCACTTTGAAAGAGCAACCAGGCATCCTCTACTGACGGGATGAGGTCAATATCCTTCCAGAGGGCAAGTTGGTCAGGATAATATCTAAGAGGGTGCCCATGGTCACAGATTTAGCGTTGTACCCGGTAGGTTCCTTGATCATTTGTGTGAGATTGAGGGCATCTAGCTTAGATTGTAGGATGGCCGGAGTGTTAAGCATGTCCCAGTTCAGGTCACCTAACAGTACAAATTCTGAAGGTAGATGGGGGGCAAATAATTAAAATATGTTGTCCAGGGCACAGGGCTGAAGGGGGTCTATAACAAGCGGCAACGGTGAGAGACTTGTTTCTGGAAAGGTTGATTTTTCCCCTTTGACAGATCTATCTGGTCAGAAAATGTTATAGTTAAGGGACGGAAATTTCAGAATTTTTGGTGGCCTTCCTAAACCAGGATTCAGACACGGCTAGGACACCTGGGTAGGCGGAGTGTGCTCAAGCAGTGAGTGAAACAAACTTAGGGAGGAGGCTTCTAATGTTAACATGTATGAAACCAAGGCTTTAAAGGGTAACAGAAGACAACAAATGAGTGCGCCTGGGGAATGGGATTAGAGCTAAGGGTTGCAGGGCCCTGGGTTAACCTCTATATCACCAGAGGAACAGAGGAGGAGTGGGATAAAGGTATGGCTAAAGGCTATAAGAACTGGTTGTCTAGTGCATTCGGAACAGAGAGTAAAAGGAGCAGATTTCTGGGCGCGGGAGAATAGATAGCTCCAGGCTAACTAGCTCCAGGCTAACTGGTGCTTGCTTCAGGACAGAGACGTTAGCCAGGAGTAGCCACTCGGATATTAGCTAGCTGCGATGATCCGGTGCAAAGGTTCAGAGCTTACGGTAGGAATCTGGAGATATGGTAGAGTAAAAGCAGCTCGTTATGCCCTGTGTAGCTATAGCACTGTGCAGGCTGGCAGAAGTTGCCTGGGCTGGGACTGGCTTTCCAGGTTAACGGTGATGATCGCTAGCAGAGGCTAACTGACTACTAACTAATAGCTAGTTAGCTGGCTAGCTGTTGATGGGGGTTCTGGTTCTAAAGTGTAAAAAATAGCACCACATTGGGTGAGGCGAGTTGCAGGAGAGTATGTTCAGTCCGTAGATGGAAATTGAGATTAAAAATATAAAAAATATATACGAAATATGTACAAAGAAAACAATATATACATGGGACGAGACGGGACAAGGCAAAACAGATGCCCGACATCTACGCCATCTTATGTGTGCGTGATGATGTAGCACCATACACTTCCAGATCCAGTACCAATGATAGGATAGTATAGCTTACCTGCACATATTCAAATCTCAGTTGTTTTACACGGTCTGAGTTTCTTTTGAAAATGACTATGTACAGCTGCTTCGTCCTAATTCTATTGCATTTCAGTAGACATGACAGTGCAGAGAGACTCACCCTGTTGACGTTTTGGAATATGGTGTTATCTGCCATTGTGTGGTCCTGCAGTTCTCTAAGTCTGATGCAGTTATTTGTCATGACCATATTTACAATGTGGGTCTCCTGCTCTGGGGTGAACAGTGAACCTCTTCAACCAGATACTGGTTTTCTTGCAGTTCTGTAAAAACATTTGAATGGTTTAAGTGATAGATCCTTCTCATTATGAAAGTACAGTACATATTACTGTACCAGTAAGACTTCAGCAATTACAGTTACTTACCGGTTCTCATTTCTTAATATCCAATGTGTTCCATTGCCATACTAGTTGCCAATCTTCTTATCCCTTGCTTACTATCTAGCCAACTATGGCTAACTTACGTCACGTCACAAATTGCAGCCAGAATAACAGCAAAGTAGCTGAATTTGCATTTGTTTAACCTGTTTTTTAGCGACATTTTTTGGATACATCCATAACAATGAGCTAATGATACCCGTTTTCGCCTGGCATAGAAAATGTCCTCTCTCATCAGAACACTGTTGTTAAGAGGAGCTAGCCAAGAACACAGCTAACACAATCACTTGAAACTGGAGCTGGAAAGACAGCTGCACTTCTTTTCGTTTGACCGGTTTTCTACTGATTGTTCTTTGCACACACATTATTTTTACATTTTTTTACATTGTAGAATAATAGTGAAGACATCAACACTATAAAATAACACATATGGATTCATGTAGTAACTAAAAAAGTGTTAAACAAATTAAAAAATATTTTAGATTTTAGATTCTTCAAAGTAGCCACCCTTTGCTATGATGACAGCTTTGCACACTCTTGGAATTCTCATACTCTTTTCCAACAGTCTTGAAGGAGTTCCCACATATGCTGAGCACTTGTTTGGCCTCTTTTCCTTCACTCTGCAGTCCAACACTTTCCAAACCATCTCAACTGGGTTGAGGTCGGTTGATTGTGGAGGCCAGATCAACTGATGCAGCACTCCATCACTCTCCTTCTTGGTCATATAGCCCTTACACCACCTGGAGGTGTGTTGGGTCATGAAAAACAAATGATAGTCCCAATAAGAGCAAACCAGATGGGATGGCGTATTGCTGCAGAATGCTGTGGTAGCCAGGCTGGTTAAGTGTGCCTTGAATTCAAAATAAATCACAGACAGTGTCAACATCAAAGCACCCCCACACCATCACACGTCCTCTCTATGCTTTATGGTGGGAACCACACATGCAGAGATCATCCATTCACCTACTCTGGGTCTCACAAAGACACGGCGGTTCAAACCCAAAATCTCAAATTTGGACTCATCAGATTTCCACCAGTCTAATGCCCATGCTCGTGATTCTTGGCAGAAGCAAGGCTCTTCTTATTATTGGTTTCCTTTAGTAGTGGTTTATTTTGCAGCAATTTGAGCATGAAGGCCTGATTCACACATTATCCTCTTGAAAGTTGATGTTGAGATGTGTCTGTTACTTGAACTCTGTGAAGCATTTATTTGGGTTGCAATCTGAGGTGCAGTTAACTCTAATGAACTGATCAATCAAATGTATTTATACAGCCCTTTTTACATCAGCCGATGTCACAAAGTGCTTTACAGAAACCCAGCCTAAAACTCCAAACTGCAAGCAATACATATGTCGAAGCACGTTGGCGAGGAAAAACTCCCTAGAAAGGTCAGAATCTAGGAGGACCCAGGCTCTGAGGGGTGAAGATTATAACAGTAAATGGCCAAGATGTTCAAAAGTTCATAAATGACCAGCAGGGTAAAATAATAATAATCACAGTGGTTGTAGAGGGTGCAACAGGTCAGCCGAGGTCAGCCAGGTCAGCCGAGGATTCAGAGTTAGATACAGCAAGTGCGGTAGAGAGAGAGAGTTGAAAACAGCAGGTCCGGGACAAGTTAGCACATCCAGTGAACAGGTCAGGGTTCCATAACCACAGGCAGAACAGTTGAAACTGGAGCATCAGCATGACCAGGTGGACTGGGGACAGCAAGGAGTCATCAGGTCAGGTGGTCCTGAGGCATGGTCCTAGGGCTCAGGTCCTCAGAGAGAGAGAGAGAGAAAGAGAGAAACAGAGAGAGAGAGTCAGAGGGAGCATACTTATTCACACAAGACACCGGAAAAGACAGGAGAAACGCTACAGATAAAACAGACTGATCCTAGCCCCCAACACATAAACTATTGCAGCAAAAATACTGAAGGCTGAGACAGGAGGGGTCGGGAGACACTGTGGCCCCGTCCGACGATATCCCCAGACAGGGCCAACCAGGCACCCCACTCAAAGCACAGCCGCCACACCCCACTGCCAAAGCACAGCCGCCACACTACTAGAGGGATATCTTAAAATCACCAACTTACTACCCTGAGACAAGGCCGACTAATTCCCACGAAGATCTCTCCCACGGCATGAACCCGAGGGGTGCGCCAACCCGAACAGGCAGATCAAGTCAGTGACTCAACCCACTCAAGTGACTCACCACTCCTTGGGACAGCCTGGAAGAGCACCAGTAAGCCAGTGACTCAGCCCCGTAATAGAGATAGAGGCAGAGAATCCCAGTGGAGAGAAAGGACAGGCAGAGACCGCAAGGGCAGTCCGTCTTCACACCCCTGGGCCAGACTACACTCAATCATGAGGACCTACTGAAGAGATGAGTCTTCAATAAAGACTTAAAGGTTTGAGACCGAGTCTGCGTCTCTCTCATGGATAGGCAGACTATTCAATTAAAAATTGATCTTTATAGGAAAAAGCCCTGCCTCCAGCTGTTTCCTAAGAAATTATAGGGACAATAAGGAGGCCTGCGTCTTATGACCATAGCATATGTGCAGGTATGTACGGCAGGACCATATTGGAAAGATAGGTAGGAGCAAGAAGATGTAATGCTTTGTAGGTTAGCAGAAAAACCTTAAAATCAGCCCTAGCCTTAACAGGAAGAAAGTGTAGAGAGGCTAATATGAGTAATATGATCACATTTTGGGATTCTAGTCAACATTCTAGCAGCCGTGTTTAGCACGAACAAAAGTTTATTTAGGGCATTATCCAGGTAGACAGAAAGTAGCGCAGTAATCTAATCTTGAGGTGACAAAAGCATGGATTCATTTCTCTGGATCATTTTGGACAGAACATTTCGGATTTTTGCAAATTATGTACAGTTGAAGTCGGACTTTTACATACACTTAGGTTGGAGTCATTAAAACTTGTTTTGCAACCAATCCACAAATGTCTTGTTAACAAACTATAGTTTTGGCACGTGGGTTAGGACATCTACTTTGTGAATGACACAAGTCATTTTTCCAACAATTGTTTACAGACAGATGATTTCACTTATAATTCACTATTTCACATTTTCAGTGGGTCAGAAGTTTACATATACTAAGTTGACTGTGCCTTTAAAGAGCTTGAAAAATTCCAGAAAATTCAGTCATGGATTTAGAAGCTTCTGATAGGCTAATTGACATACTTTGAGTCATTTGGAGGTGGACCTGTTGGTGTTTTTCAAGGCCTACATTCAAACTCAGTGCCTCTTTGCTTGACATCATGGGAAAATCGAAAGAAATCAGCCAAGACCTCAGAAAACAAACTGTAGACTTCCACAAGTCCGGTTCATCCTTGAGGGCAATTTCCAAATGCCTGAAGGTACCACGTTCATCTGTACAAACAATAGTAACCCTGTATAAACACCATGGGACCACGCAGCCATCATACCGCTCAGGAAGGAGACATGTTCTGTCTCCTAGAGATGAAGGTACTTTGGTGCGAAAGGTGTAAATCAAAAAGTGCAAATTAATCCCAGAACAACTGTCACGCCCTGGCCTTAGTTATCTTTGTTTTCTTTATTATCTTGGTTAGGTCAGGGTGTGACATGGGGGATTTATGTTTTTGTCTGGTCTAGGGGTTTTGTATGTTTATGGGGCTGTTTCCTTTCTAGGTAGTTTTGTATGTCTATGGTTGCCTCGATTGGTTCTCAATTAGAGGCAGCTGTCTGTAGTTGTCTCTGATTGGGAACCATATTTAGGCAGCCATGTTCTTTGGGTATTTTGTGGGTGATTGTCTTCTGTCTTTGTGTCTATGCACCAGATAGGACTGTTTCGGTTTTCACATTTGTTGTTTTGTATTTTGTAGTGTTCACGTTTATTGTCGTTATTAAATATGTTGAACACTAACCACGCTGCATTTTGGTCCTCCTCTCCTTCAGCGGAAGAAAAACATTACAGAATTACCCACCACAACAGGACCAAGCAGCGTGGTGACAGGCAGCGGCAGCAGGAGCAGCGCAAGGAGGAATGGACATGGGAGGACGAGTTGGACAGAAAAGGTCCCTGGGCAGAGCCAGGGGAATATCGCCGCCCCAAAGCAGAGCTGGAGGCAGCGAAAGCAGAGAGGCGGCATTATGAGGAGTTAGCACGGCAGAGCGGCTGGATGCCCGGGAGGCAGCCCCAAAAATTTATTGGGGGGGGTCACAGGGAGAGTGTGGCAGAGTAAGGAGTCAGACCTGAGCCAACACCCCCTGTTTACCGTGAGGAGCCAAGGATGGAACCAGAGCCGGTGTTGGAGGTGAGCGAAGCAGAGACAGTGAAGGAGTTAATGGACAAATTTGAGGAGAGTGAATGGAGGGGAGATTATGAGACATTCGAGGAGTTGTTGATAAAATTGGAGGTGAGTGAAGAGAGAGAGCTGTCGGTTTGGCACAGTATGTATGGCATTCACCCTGAGGAGCGTGTTAGCTGTCTGATGCCACATGTGTCAGTTCCTAGTACTTATCTTGAAACATGTGTTAAAGCTCCGGAACAATTGATGCCGGCTATACACACCAGGTCTCCAGAGTACCTTCACAACCCGGGGTGTTCTGTTCCTGCTCCCCGCACTCGCTCTGAGGTGCGTGTCCTCGGCCCAATACCACCAGTGCCGGCACCCTGCACCAGGTTTCCTGTGCGTGTCCAGAGCCCAGTACTCCCTGTTCCTCCTTCCTGCACTCGCCCTGAGGTGCGTGTCCTCGGCCCAGTACCACCAGTGCCGGCACCACGCACCAGGCCTACAGTGCGCCTCACCTGTCCAGAGCTGCTAGAGTCTCTCGTCTGCCCTGAGCCGCCAGAGCCGCCAGTCTGTCCTGAGCCGCCAGAGCCGCCAGTCTGCAAGGAGCCGCCAGAGCCGCCAGTCTGCAAGGAGCCGCCAGAGCCGCCAGTCTGCAAGGAGCCGCCAGAGCCGCCAGTCAGCCAGGATCCGCCAGAGCCGCCAGTCAGCCAGGATCCTCGAGAGCCAGTGAACAGCCGAGGACCTTCACAGTTTTATTTGAGTCGACTGTACATCCATCAATAATTATTGTCAGATCCAACAGAAGATCTATTTGTTTCCTGGGTCCTAGAACTATTTTAATTGTGCCCCCATATACTTCCTTATGTCTGAAACACAGGCTTCAAGGGGGGACAGATTTGGTGCTTCCCCATGTTTCATTGAAATGTACAGCTGTGTATCGTCAGCATAGCAGTGAAAGTTTATATTGTGTTTCCCGAATGACATCTCCAAAAGGTAAAATATATAGTGAAAACATTAGTGGTCTTAAAATGGAGCACTGAAATTTACAGTTGATTTGTCAGAGGACAAGTCATCCGCAGAGACAAACTGATATCATTCTGGCAGATAAGATCTAAACCAGGCCAGAACTTGTCCATGTAGACCAATTTGGGTTTCCAATATCTCCAAAGGAATGTGGTGATTGATGGTATCAAAAGCAGCACTAAGGTCTAGGAGCACGAGATCAGATGCAGAGCCTCGGTCTGACATCATTAAAAGGTAATTTACCACCGTCACGAGTGCAGTCTCACTGCAATTCTTTTATTTTACCTTTATTTAACCAGGCAAGTCAGTTAAGAACAAATTCTTATTTTCAATGACAGCCTAGGAACAGTGGGTTAACTGCCTGTTCAGGGGCAGAACAACAGATTTGTACCTTGTCAGCTCAGGGGTTTAGAGCTTGCAACTTTCCAGTTACTAGTCCAACACTCTAACCACTAGGCTACCCCGCCTCTATGATTAGGTGTAAAACCAGACTGGAGCGTTTTGTACACATTGCTTGTCTTCAGGAGGGCATTGAGTTGCTGCGCCACAGCTTTTTCAAAAATGTTGGAGAGGAATGGGAGATTTGATATAGGCCGATTCATTTTTGATATTTCCTGGTTAAAGGATTGGCTTTTTCAAGAGAAGCTTTATTACTACCACTTTTAGTGAGTTTTGTACACATCCGGTGGATAGGGAGGCGTTTATTATGTTCAACATAGGAGGGCCAAGCACAAGAAGCAGCTCTTTCAAGGTTGAGGTCACTTTGGGCCTTCCTTTCCTGTGGTGGTCGTCATGAGAGCCAGTTTCATCATAGCACTTGATGGTTTTTGCGACTGCACTTGATGAAACTGCATACTCCAGATTGACTGACATTCATGTCTTAAGGTAATGATGGACTTCGATTATTTTTGTTTATTTGAGCTGTGCTTGCCATAATAAGGACTTGGTCTTTTACCAAATCGGGCTATCTTCTATATACCACCCCTATCTTGTCACAACACAACTGATTGGCTCACACACATTAAGAAGGAAAGAAATTTCACAAATCAACTTTTAACAAGACACATCTTAAACACATTCCAGGTGACTACCTCATGAAGCTGGTTGAGGTAATGCCAAGAGTGTGTAAAGCTGTCATCAAAGCAAAGGGTGGCTACATTGAAGAATCTAAAATCTAAAATATATTTATATTTGTTTAACACTTTTTTGGTTACTACATGATATGTGTTATTTCATAGTTTTAATGTCTTCACTACTTTTCTACAATGTAGAAAATAGTAAAAATTAAGAAAAACCCTGGAATAGGTGTGTCCAAACTTTTGACTGGTACTGTATATCCATAAAAATGATTCACGATTTTGACGGGCTGAGAAAAGCTTCCTGCCTGTGTCTGTCTCATCCCGACTCCCTACACGTTCGTTGCTATATGGGGCATCTGGAGATCAGATTTTAATATAGAAACAATGTTGCAAATGTCGGAGAAACAGACAGCAAGGCTTTTTACAAATCTCTGATTTTGAAAACTAAATGTTAGTCAAAAAGTAATGTGAGATAATGTCTAGATGCTGACCTCTGATAGATGTTGCAGAGGTAGGTGTTGTACGCTTCCTGAAGTCTATGCACATCTCTTTGGTCTTGTTGGTATTGAGGACCAAGTGTGATTCCTCACACCACTCTACAGTCATCTAGGACCGGGCCATGATGTTCCTCGTCATCATGCAACAGGCTGATCAAGGCAGTGTCATCAGCAAACTTAACGAGGTGTCTGTCAGGATTGGAACTAGTACAACTGTTAGTGTACAAGATGTACAGGAGTGGGGACAAAACACACCCCTTCGCACCTGCAAGTTCCCGGACATTTCATTGGGATTGAGAACCGGGCAATTCGCCATCCATGACTGAACATTGACATTCCTGACTTGCAGGAAATCACGCACAGAACGAGCAGTATGGCTGGTGGCTTTGTCATGCTGGAGGGTCATGTCAGGATGAGCCTGCAGGAAGGGTACCACATGAGGGAGGAGGATGTTTTCCCTGCAACATACAGTGTTGAGATTGCCTGCAATGACAACAAGCTCAGTCCGATGATGCTATGACACATCGCCCCAGACCATGACGGACCCTCCACCTCCAAATCAATCCCTCTTCAGAGTACAGGCCTCGGTGTAACGCTCATTCCTTCGATGATAAACACGAATCCGACCATAACTTTTTGCCAGTCCTGTCTGGTCCAGCGATGGTGGGTTTGTGCCCATAGGCAATATTGTTGCTGGTGATGTCTGGTGAGGACCTGCCTTACAACAGGCCTACAAGCCCTCAGTCCAGCCTCTCTCAGCCTATTGCGGACAGTCTGAGCACTGATGGAGGGATTGTGCATTCCTGGTGTAACTCGGGCAGTTGTTGTTGCCATCCTGTACCTATCCCACAGGTGTGATGTTTGGATGTACCAATCCTGTACAGGTGTTGTTACATGTGGTCTGCCACTGCCAGGACGGTCAGCTGTCCGTCCTGTCTCCCTGTAGCGCTGTCTTAGGCATCTCACAGTACGGACATTGCAATTTATTGCCCTGGCCACATCTGCAGTCCTAATGCCTCCTTGCAGCATGCCTAATGCATGTAAATGCAGATGAGCAGGGACCCTGGGCATCTTTATTTTGGTGTTTTTCAGAGACAGTTGAAAGGCCTCTTTAGTGTCCTAAGTTTTCATAACTGTTACCTTAATTGCCTACCGTCTGTAAGCTGTTAGTGTCTTAACGACCGTTCCACAGGTACATGTTCATACATTTTTTTATGGTTCATTGAACAAGCATGGGAAACAGTGCTTAAACCCTATACAATGAAGATCTGTGAAGTTATTTGGATTTTTATGAATTATCTTTGAAAGACAGGGTCCTGAAAAAGGGACATTCTTTTTTTTGCTGAGCTTATATAGACTTGGAATCACTGGCCACTTTAATAATGGAACACTAGTCACTTTAGTCATGTTTAAATAATGTTTACATACTGCTTTACGCATGTCATATTTACGTATATACCCTATTCTACTGTATTTTAGTCAATGCCACTCTGATGTTGCTCAATCTAATATTGATAGATTTGTTAATTATTTTACTTTTATATTAGTGTGTATTGTTGTGATCTGTTAGATAATACTGCACTGTTGGAGCTAGGAACACAAGCATTTCGCGACACCCTCAATAACATTTGCTAAATCTGTGTATGTGACCAATAAAATTGGATTTGAACACCTTTACAGTTCTACTATGTGATATCTTTTTAAGAAACGCGTTAGAAAGATTGTCCTACACCTACCGACCGGGTCATGTTAGACAGAAGTGAGCTATATGACAGACCCATCCAAACTCATCTCTCGGTGTGGCCCATCCATTATCTCAGCCAGTCATGGCTAGAGAGAAGGTTCCTGACTTTTTCTGTTGCTAAACCACCTCGGCTCGTAATTTAAAAATGTTATTCGTATTTACAAATGGCGTAAGTTTGTTTTTAAGTCCCACAAAAGTTCACATGTCCCAGTAGGCATTTCTGCCAAAAAACGCATTTAGATTTGTTTTTTAAATGTCTCTCTGTAATGGCTTTCGTCGTCGGATGAGGAAGAGTAGTCGGACCAAAGCGCAGCGTGGTAAGTGTTCATGTTTGTTTATTGAACTGAACACTAAATCAAAATAACAAGAGAATAAATGAAACCGAAACAGTCCCGTAAGGTGCAAACATTAATACAGAAAATAATCACCCACAAAACCCCTGTGGGAAAAAGCTACCTAAGTATGGTTCCCAATCAGAGACAACGATAGACAGCTGTCCCTGATTGAGAACCATACCCGGCCAAAACAAAGAAATTTTCCTGAAATGATTCACAAATAGGCATTTTAACATCATAGATTTAGCCGGTGGTAACTTGTGGAATAGACACCAGCTGGAATGAGGTTTTAACCAATGAGCATTCAGGATTAGACCCACTCATTGTATAATTAATTAATAAGGGCCGAGGAAGTATGGTATATGGTAATAAACCACTGCTAATGGCTGTTCTTATGCACAACTTAACGCGGAGCGCCTGGACACAGCCCATAGCCGTGGTATATTGGACAAAAATCACAAACCCCCGAGGTGTCTTATTGTGTTTATAAACTGGTTACCAACATAATTAGAGTGGTAAAATTAAATGTTTTGTCATACCCATGCTATATGGTGTGATATGCCATGGCTGTCAGCCAATCAGCATTCAGGGCTTGAACCACCCAGTTTATAATAAAATATTAATTATGGTCATCGTCAAAATGAAGTGTCTATATGGGTCTTCAACAGCAATAGTGAAAGATCGGTATGCTAACCACTCTGTCTTGTATTATGGATTGATACAATACTAATATATTAATGAGAATGTCCCCATGCGTATTATTCTACCGACAAAGCACAGCCCTGTAGATTTATGCATGTAATACAGTGTGTTTCCATCATAGCATGTGTGGGCATAATAGTATAGAGATAGTCTTTAGATATTCCCATTTCTTAGTATCTCCCAGTCCCAGCCTGGCCAGCAGCCAAAGACTTCTCAGTATTAAAATACAAAACTAGAAATAGCCTGGGCCTCTCTATCACAGCACAATTACAATATTTATGAGAAAATCCCTGGGGTAGGAAAACTCTGTTTTATTCTCTAAGCCGTTTCTCTCCCTCCTTGTAAAGTGTACTTTTTTGAATGAAACACGGCCAAGAAAATCTCTCAGGCATTTTTCAGAGTAATTGTTCAACACAATGCCCTGAATGAGTATGAGCTGGACGTTTAAAACTGCTGACAGGCCGAGAATAAAACACATCACACTGAACAGGGGATTAGGAACGTGTGTGTGTGTGTGTGTGTGTGTGTGTGTGTGTGTGTGTGTGTGTGTGTGTGTGTGTGTGTGTGTGTGTGTGTGTGTGTGTGTGTGTGTGTGTGTGTGTGTGTGTGTGTGTGTGTGTGTGTGTGTGTGGTGAACCGTGGCTATTGGACCTAGGCCTTCAGTGGGAGGAAAAAATTATTAAAACACGTTGTACCAAATGCAAAGAATCAAGAAAAATTACAGAAACATAGCATCGATTAATGTACCCAACTGAATAAAACAAGCCTGAGGCCTACAACCACCGCACTGTTTACACAACCTATGGTCCACTAACGCCATCACTATCACACTATCACCAAAAGCAACAATAGTGACACATAGAAGGCTATGAGTGTGACAGGCTCATGAAGCTGAAGGGACAGAGACTGTAATATGCAGTGTATTCCATGTAGGAGAGCATACTGTTTGTAAGACACATAGGGCTGATAGAAAGAAGTCACACACAGCATGATGTTTAAAAATAAGCAGCCCATTAAGTCTGACATTATAAACCAATAGTCCCTATAATAATAATACAAAAACACAACCATTATGTGAAGCATGTCCCAATCGCTATTGCGCAGGGTCGTCACTATTTACCACAGCCACAAAGTCATATACCCCGCATATTTCTACAATTTATCTTCTTAAAATCAGATTTGAAACCTAACCTTATCCCTAACCTTAGTCAAACTGCTCATGAATTTCTATGATATACAGTACCAGTCAAAAGTTTTGACCCACCTATTCATTTCAGGGTTTTCTTTATTTTTTAAATTATTTTCTACATTGTAGAATAATAGTGAAGACATCAAAACTATGAAACAACACATATGGAATCATGTTGTAACCAAAAAAGTGTTAAACAAATCAAATATTTCAGATTTTAGATACATCAAAGTAGCCAACCTTTGTCTTGATGTCAGCTTTGCACACTCTTGGCATTCTCTCAATCAGCTTCATGAGATAGTCACCTGGAATTGCATTTCAATTAACAGGTGTGCCTTGTTAAAAATTTGTTTGTGGAATTTCTTTCCTTCTTAATGAGTTTGAGCCAATCAGTTGTGTTGTGACAAGGTAGGGGTGGTAAACAGAAGATAGCCCTATTTGGTAAAGGACCAAGTCAATATTATGGCAAGAACTGTTCGAATAATCAAAGAGAAACGACAGTCAATCATTACTTTAAGACATGAAGGTCAGTCAATGCGGAACATTTCAAGGACTTTGGAAGTTTCTTTAAGTGCAGTCTCAAAAACCATCAAGCACCATGATGAAACTGGCTCTCATGAGGTCCACCACAGGAAAGGAAGATCCAGAGTTACCTCTGCTGCAGAGTTTAAGTTCATTAGAGTTAACAGCTACTCAGATTGCAGCCCAAATAAACATTTCACACAGTGCAAGTAACAGACACATCTCAACATCAACTGTTCAGGGGAGACAGTGTCAATCAGGCATTCATGGTCGAACTGCTGCAAAGAATGCACTACTTTAAGCAAGTGGAAATCAGCCCAGGACACTAACCTGTGTTCTCTGTGTTCTGCTGTGTCTTTATCCCCCTCACTGTTTTACAGTAGTCTATACATGTGAGTAACGGAATCTGACTCTGCGTAAATGGATGTCTCATTGAATGTAGTCCCTCTGTAATTTCCTTCTCATCCCATAAGGGTTCTGTACACTGTAGTTGTGATCACTCCCGTCCACAGTACTTATGTCAGTGCCTACGTACCTGTGTCCATATATGTGCGAACATGTGCGTGTGCGTGTGCGCATGCATGCGTGTATAAGTACTCTACTCACAAGTCTTTTTAACAGCAGAATACGTTGACTGTCTGGTGAACCACGCTTGTGTAATAAGTAGCTTGCCTGAGAACTGTAGACTTGCATTATCTCCGCAAGGAATTGTCTAGGTTTTAGATCAGTGGGATAACACAGTCTTGTGAAAAAAACATTGGCTATTCTGAAACCAACACATGTTATGAGGATCTACCTCCTGCAACTTGGATCCATCTGTTGGTCCTCTAGCTGGGACTCCTGTAGATCAGCTCAGCAGCTTTGAAACCTACACTGGTCACTAGTCTACCAACACGCACACAAACACATTTACACACGCGCACACAAACAGACACCTGAACCCACACACACAGACAACTGGGTCTTGTGAGAGAGGGTAATGGCAGTCTGTGTGAGGGAATATGTCTCTGTAGAGGGGCTGAAGGATTAGTGCTTTTTGAGGTCGGTTTCAGTTCCATTATTATTTTTTTAATATAAAAAATTTTCCATTTCAGATTTGATATTTGTTTTAGACATTAAATGTATGAAATATTGAAATTACAATGAATTTAGAGATTTTTTATGGAAATTTCAAAGCCAAAACACTGAAAATATTCCATTGTCTCTGTCGAGTCCACATTAGGTAGACATAAATAGGAAATTACTATGAAATAATAAAATATTTAAGTTGTGTATATTACCTCGTTTTTATTTTATGATTTTTTCAATTCCTTAAAGTTATCATCTCATCTCTGCTCAGGCAGTAGCAGTCAGCCAGCCAGACCATCTAACGTCATCTATGTGCACCCCATACAGTACTGTCTTTAGTCAAAATAGATAAGGCATACATCCTCGAACTCTCTATCCCTCTTGTCATAGTGTTGTGTATAGTTCTCTCTCAAGTGGTCTATACGGTCTGTGTTAAACAAATCAAAATATATTATATATTTGAGATTCTTCAAAGTAGCCACCCTTTGACTTGATGACAGCTTTGCACGCTCTTGGCATTCTCTCAACTAGCTTCATGAGGTAGTCACCGGGAACGGATTTCATTAACAGGTGTGCCTTGTTAAAAGTTCATTTGTGGAATTTCTGTCCCTCTTCATATGTTTCAGCTAGTCAGTTGTGTAGTGACAAGGTATGGTTGGTATATAGAGGATAGCCCTATTTGGTAAAAGCTCAAATAAGCAAAGAGAAATTACAGTCTATTATTACTTTAACCTTTTCATACATACCAGCAAACAGGTTTAATCATTCTATGGTGGTCCCTGCAGTATACGCTCAAACCGTTTTGATTAGAAAGCTTATTTAAAATGTCCAGTTTTGATTCACGCAAAGGTCAGCACTTCAGCTGTCCACACTGTTTTCTCACAGAAACATTTTGCACAAACACAGTCCTTACAAGTTGTGTCCTGAATGTGACCAGTTTTCTTTTGGATGCAGTGTTCAGACATTCACAGAAGTAGCGACAGCATAACACAATCATTCAAACAGGAAAATGTAGGCTACATTAGTCCTAGCGCTACCTCAGGAAAGCTTGGCGTAACACAATCAGTCATATTTAGCTAACTCTCGGCTGACAGAAACCACAATATGAATTAGCTAATAGTAATTACTATTTACAATCATCACATCACGGGTGAGCTCACCATTGATCTAAATAATTAAGTAAGACATTTTCGAAAAATGGAAAGTAATCCGAAGATGGGTAGTCTGTGCATGCCTCATATGTTTTTTCCTGTCAACCAAAGATAATAAGAGGAGACAGAATGTTTGCAGAATGCAAATTGAGGGGGCTGTGTAGTCTACCATCATTCACATCCCATCATTCACTTCCAGAAGTTTACTCGAAAGATGAGTGAACCATCCCTCTCTTCATACCATCTTTCATCTGACAGACGTTTACAGGACACCCAGAATGCATTGTATAACGTCAACAGAAATGGTGACACACATAGGTGGTAAATAGCTTAGCATTAGCTCATCATAATCAGTACAACTTTCAAAAAATTATTTTACACAAATCATAGGTGTCCATTACAATCTATGCAATAATCAGTTTGCATTATTTGTCAACAGTACTTGAAAATGTGAAAACTGTAAATACATTATGCTCCATACATACATAATGTATGCTACAGTAGAAACAACAACACAATATACAGAAAATGAGGCACTTATTTTGATAGGAAAGCACATGTCCAAAGTTATTATCTGTAAGGAAAACCACAATTAATCCAATGTGAGTGCAAGCCAGAAGATGGGCTTGTTCGTGCAAGACTGCGCAAATGTCTGCATATTTGATCTGTGGAAAAACTGAGGGAAGTTCTTAAGCTCTCCTCGAAGAGAGAAGTTTATCCGTCTCAGTAAAGTCTAAAACAAACGTAGTCCGCAACAGTGAATAGTCCGCAACAGTTCTATGTGAAATAATTAGGGGAACACACCTCAATTCAAACTGTTTTTGGGAAATAAAACTTGTAAGAAAAAAAATTGAAATTGGGACGTTGAAACATAGCCTATTGATAATTAGCAGGCAGGGCGTGTTAACTTCTTCGGGCTAGGGGGCAGTATTCAGAAGTTTGGATGAATGAG
The DNA here is from genome assembly GCF_036934945.1 of Oncorhynchus masou masou. NCBI lineage: Eukaryota > Metazoa > Chordata > Actinopteri > Salmoniformes > Salmonidae > Oncorhynchus > Oncorhynchus masou. Next base: position 68,799,189 of record NC_088242.1, on the reverse strand, counting down.
GTGCCCAGAGTAAACTGCCTGTTACTCAGGCCCAGAAGCTAGGATATGCATATAATTGGTAGCTTGTTTTTTGAAAAATGAGCTAGAATATGTAGTTTTTCTAAGTGGCTCCCATTTTGGCTGTAGTGTTTGTAGCGCGTTCCGGTGAGTGTGCGTACTTCGTTATTTATCTCCAGTCATGGTCTCCGGTATTCTCCGTCTTAAATGTTATCGTTCATTTACATAATAGGGTACCTGAAGATTGATTAGGAACGTTGTTTGACTTGTTTATGTATGCATTTTGAAGAGGGAAACCGGTGGATTACTGAGTCAAGCTCGCCATTGAAACTTACTTTTTTGGGGATATAAAGAAGGACTTTATCAAACAAAAGGACCATTTGTTATGTAGCTGGGACCCTTGTGATTGCAACCAGATCGCTATTTCTGACTGTTGTGACTCATCTGCTTGGTTGGAAAATGTATGTAATGCTTTTGTGTGCGGGGCGCGGTCCTCAGATAATCGCATGGTGTGCTTTTGCCGTAAAGCCTTTTTGAAATGTGACAATGCTGCTGAATTAACAAGAAGTTAAGCTTTTAGATGATGTATGACACTTGCATTTTCACTAATGTTTAATATTAAATTTGTGTCAACCAAATGCAATTTCACCGGATGTTGTCGAGGTGAGACGCTAGCGTCCCAATGATCCGTAAAAAGTTAACTGTCCTGTTGTGTAACAATTACATTTTGGAACAGTGAGTGCAGTCTGCCATCACATGCATAAAACAACTCACACAGGCGACCATTAGAGATATTTTGAATTCACGCGTGAAAAGGTCAGTCAATCCGGAAAATTTCAAGAACTTTGAAAGTTTCTTCAAGTGCAGTCGCAAAAACCATGAAACGCTATGATGAAACTGTCTCTCATGAGGACCGCCACAGGAAAGGAAGACGCAGAGTTACCTCTTCTGCAGAGGAAATATTTATTATAGTTACCAGCCTCAGAAATTGCAGCCCAAATAAAGGCTTCAAAAGAGTTCAAGTAACAGATGCATCTCAACATCAACTATTCAGAGGAGACTTCGTGTATCAGGCCTTTATGGTCAGATTGCTGCAAAGAAACCACTACTAAAGGACAGCAATAAGAAGAAGAGTCTTGCTTGGGCCAAGAAACACCAGCAATGGACAGTCCAAATTTGAGATTTTTGGTTCCAACTGCCGTGTTTTTGTAAGACGAAGTGTAGGTGAACAGATGATCTCCGCAAGCGTGGTTCCCACCATGAAACATGGAGGAGGAGGTGTGATGGTGTGGGGGTGCTTTGCTGGTGACACTGTCAGGGATTTATTTAGAATTCAAGGAACACTTAACCAGCATGGCTACCACAGCATTCTGCAGTGATATGCCATTCCATCTGGTTTGCGCCTAGTGTGACTATCATTTGTGTTTCAACAAGACAAGGACGAAACCCACCTCCAGGCTGTGTAAGGGATATTTGACCAAGGAGGAGAGTGATGTAGTGGTGCTTCAGAATCACCTGACCTCAACCCAATTGAGATGGTTTGGGATGAGTTGGAACCAGTCAAGGACTGAAGGAAAAACAGCCCTCAAGTACTCAGCATATGTGGGAACTCCTTTAACTTCTTTGGGATAGGGGGCAGCATTTTCACATTTGGATGAATAGCGTTCCCAGAGTAAACTGCCTCCTACTCAGTTCCAGATGCTAATACAGTGGGGCAAAAAAGTATTTAGTCAGCCACCAATTGTGCACGTTCTCCCACTTAAAAAGATGAGAGAGGCCTGTAAGTTTCATCATAGGAAATTTGCAAATAAATTCATAAAAAATTCTACAATGTGATTTTCAGGATTTTATTTTCTCATTTTGTCTGTCATAATTGAAGTGTACCTATGATGAAAATTACAGGCCTCTCTCATCTTTTTAAGTGGGAGAACTTGCAAAATTGGTGGCTGGCTAAATACTTTTTTGCCCCACTGTATATGCATATTATTAGTAGATTTGGATAGAAAACTCTCTAAAGTTTCTAAAACTGTTTGAATTATATCTGTGAGTACAACAGAACTCATATGGCAGGCAAAAACCTGAGTAAAAATCCAACCAGGAAGTGGGAAATCTGAGGTTTGTAGTTTTTCAAAGCTTGGCCTATCGAATGCACAGTGTCTATGGGGTGAGATTGTACTTCCTAAGGCTTCCACTAGATGTCAACCGTCTTTAGAAACTTGTTTGAGGCTTCTACTATAAAGGAGGGGGAATGAGGGCTCTTTGAGTCAGTGGTCTGGCAGAGTGTCACAAGCTCGTGACGCGCGGTCACGAGAGTTAGCTCTCGTTAAATGGCTTTTCTACAGACAATGGAATTCTCCGAGTTGGAACAATATTGAACATTTATGATAAAAACATCCAAAAGATTGATTCTATACAACGTTTGATATGTTTCTACGACCAGTAATCTAACTTTTTGGAATTTTCGTCCAACCTTTCCGCTGGAAGTTGCACGCACGTTTTGATTTGTTACCAAACGCCCTAACAAAAGGAGGTATATGGACATAAATTATGAACTTTATCGAACAAATCAAACATTTATTGTGGAACTGGGATTCCTGGGAGTGCATTGATGTGCATTGATGAAGATCATCAAAGGTAAGTGAATATTTATTTATATATTTCTGACTAATGTTGACTGCACAACATGGGGGATATTTCTTTTGGCTGGTTTGGGCTCTGAGCTCCGTACTCAGATTATTGCATGGTTTGCTTTTTCCGTAAAAAAATGTTTAAATCTGACACTGCGGTTGCATTAAGGAGAAGTGTGTCTAAAGTTCCATGCCTAACACTTGCATTTTCATCAAAATTCATAATGAGTATTTCTGTAAATTGATGTGTCTCTGCAAAATCACCAGATGTTTTGGAACTACTGAACAACTGAACATAACACGCAATGTAAAATTAGATTTTTGGATATAAATATGCACTTTATCGAACAAAACATACACATATTGTGTAACATTGTGTAAGTCCTATGAGTGTCATCTGAAGATCATCAAAGGTTAGTGATTAATTGTATCTCGATTTGTGCTTTTTGTGACTCCTCTCTTTGTCTGGAAAAATGGCTGGGTTTTTCTGTGACTTGGTGGTGACTTAACATAATTGTTTGTGGAGCTTTCGCTGTAAATCTTTTTTTAAATCAGACACTGTGGCTGGATTAACGAGAATTGTATCTTTAAAATGTTGCCTAATACTTGTATGTTTGAGAAATTTGATTTATGAGATTTCTGTTGATTTTTATTTGGCGCCATGCAATTTCATTGGCTGTTGGTGAGGGGTTCCCAGACAGGTTAAGACTGTTGGAAAAGCATTCTAGGTGAAGCTGGTTGAGAGAATGCCAAGAATGTGCAAAGCTGTCATCAAGGCAAAGGGTGGCTACTTCGAAAAATCTCAAATATATTTTGATTTGTTTCACATTTTTTGGGTTACTAAATGATTCTGTATGTGTTATTTCATAGTTTTACAATGTAGAAAATAGTAAACATATAGAAAAACCCTTGAATGAGTAGGTGTGTCCAAACTTTTAACTGGTACTGTACATACAGTGGAGAGAACAACTATTTGATACACTGACGATTTTGCAGGTTCTCCTACTTACAAAGCATTTAGAGGTCTGCTTTTCTGATGTATCAAATACTTATGTCATGCAATAAAATGCAAATTAATTACTTAAAAATCATGCAATGTGATTTTCTGGATTATTGTTTGAGAATCCGCCTCTCACAGTTGAAGTGTACCTATGATAAAAAATTACAGACCTCTACATGCTTAGTAAGAAAACCTGCAAAATTGGCAGTGTCTCAAATACTTGTTCTCCCCACTGTATGTACAGTGAGCATACTATGCATTCTATATTATACCTCAATATCAGTCTAACTTAATATGAATGCAGTGTTGGTTGAATGGTCTTAAAGTTCCAAAATTTGAAATTGTGTTTTTTTACATTGGATAGAAGTAGAGACTCAGAGCGAGAAAATGGCATGTCATAAACTACAGTTGAAGAACAATGGGAAAATAATTCTGCTTTGAAAGTTGATAAACTTGTAACCTCACTTTGAGAAAATGGCCCCTTGAATATTTTGGTTAACTTACTGGAGAGCTCTTCTTTGTCTACACCCATTCAGCATCATTCACACCCTCGTAAACCTTAGCCCCACACATCTCTTTAAGGATTCACATGTGAAGCCATGTACTAAACAACCAAAGATTTCAAGAGTAAAGGCTGGTTAATACTTCCTCTATCGACAGTTGTCGCAGTGACATAATAATAATAATAATAACATTATATTGTCACCCGACATCAAACTTGTCATTGTCATTATGAAAAAGTATAAACACAAAAACTTCAGGTTGAATGGCGTTAGCAGCCTGGTGGTCCACAATGTCACATTGTCAAACATTTTTGTAGACAGGTGCAGGAATATGAAATAGGGGTTTTATCCACCCAAACAAAAGAGCAAGGTGTAAACCTCAAAATAATACATGGGGCGAGTTATAAAACAAGTGCACAATAACACGTAGCATGGAAGCCGACACAATAACACAGGTACTCACAGGACCAACGGACATGGTAACAATAACCGATAAGGACAATGGGGAACAGAGGGCAAATATATACACATACTATTCAGGGGGAATGAGAACCAGGTGTGTGTAATGAGACTATACAGTCCGGGGTTGGTGGTAATTAATGTAGTTCAGTGATGCCTAGATGGCCGGGGGCGTAAACCTCCGGAGCTGGTGAACGGAATGAGCAGCAGTACCGGGGGGATCCGTGACACACAATAGCATAACTAGTGTATTTTAACACCAGGAAACCCACCGTTTTAAAAAATGAATTACGTATATGTCAATCTAGCAAACCAGGCAACTAAAACCAAAACAATGTTTTGGTTAGTTTCTAGCTTGTTAGATGACTAGCCAGTTCAAATAATAACTATATCATATAGCTAACAATGTCTTCACTTTTGCTCATTTGTCTTCATTATTATTGGAAAATAAACTCACAACAAGATCATTATTTACAAGTTAATGGCGAGCCATTATAATATATCAAACATCATTCTATAACTAGCAATGCAAATGGCTCTGAGATAATATTACTACACAGATCATACACGTAACATTAGCTAGTGAACCAGCCAGCTAATGTTAGCTAGCAAGATAGCTAACAGTGTGTTTTAATTGAAATGAAAATGACTTTCTGACTAACTTAGAAATGTATAACATTTGAAAATGTAGCCAGCTAGACTATCTTACCTGTATACATGGATGTAAACTTCTCCCTCTCTGTCACAGATGCCATAGTTGCCCTTAGTTTGAATATGTAATCGGGAGACAGGTGTTGTCTAAACTGCAACTGCCTTCTGTGTGTTCTCTTTTCAACTCCCTCTGCATATTTGCAATCAAACGGCAGAATCTCCTGAGCTATCATACTCTAATTATACCGGGTATTCCACTGATTTCAAAACTTGGTCCTCCAGAAAGTGGAGAGCAACACTTTTACAGTTCTACTACATGATATCTTTCAAAACAGCCGCATTAGAAAGGATTACCTACACATACTGACCAGCTCATGTTATAGACAGAAGCCGCTACATGGCAAACCAATCTGAACTCATCTCTCGGCATGTCCAGCCCATCCATTAAATCAGCCAATCATGGCTAGTGGGAAGGTTCCTGACTTTTCCGTGGCTAAACCAACTAGGCTAGTAATTTATCAATGTTATTCATATCTACAGGTGGCATACACGTTTGATATTAAGGAACATGAAAGTTCACATGTTCCTGAAGGCATTTTTGCTCCAAAATGCATTTTGATTTTGTAAAAAAAGTTTCTGTTCAAATGCCTCTCCTGTGAAGTAATGACACGCGATATACGCCTAGCTTCCTGAAACGAGTCACATATAATGATGATGAGAAGCTCATGTCTCCGCCCTCACAATGTTCCAAAGGTGGGAAGGCATTCAAGGCAGGTGACAAGAAGGGGTCTAAAAAAAGCCCATAGAAACGCATTGGGCTTACTTTGGACAGATTTTGGCGAGAGTGAAACCTCTTGCTTCACCACTTTCTCTTTGATCCGTCTCTGTCCAAGCTAAGAAAAATCACGCGCAATGAATTTTGGTCGTTGTAGTTAATTACCACATTTCTGCTCTGAACTACAACTGAACAAAAATATACTGAACAAAAATATAAACACAACATGCAAAAATGTCAGGAGGTTTTACAGTTCATCATTTGAAATGAATTCATTAGGCCTTAATCTATGGATTTCACATGACTGGGAATATAGATGTCATCAAATCAAATCAAATTGATTTATATAGAACATCGTACATCAGCTGATATCTCAAAGTGCTGTACAGAAACCCAGCCTAAAACCCCAAACAGCAAGCAATGCAGGGGTAGATGCACATGACAAATTGTCCCTTCACAAGAGAGGCATTTTCCAAGATGTCATGGAAATTCTACACATGGGACACTCAAAGTCAATCTTAAATTAAACATTCTTTATTAACAGTTAACTGGAGATGCACCATAGTGAACATCTGTCAAGAGCTCAAAGACACGTCACATAGGCATAGTTCATAGGGTTGGTTACGGCATGTGTCTGGCCGTCTCCTATCTTAATTTATCACTTATTTTCCAGTCATTCTGCCAGAAGGTCCCCCCCCACCATATCTTTACCAAGCACAGGCAGGAACCAAGGATTATTTATGAAACTAAGATAAGATTAACATTTTCAAAGCTGTCTCTTCACAAGATAAAATATTCCATCACATTCCATCCTTGTGTGATAATAATCATTACATTTTAAGGTAAGCATTAGATTTTAGCTTCTAAATCAAAACACATCATTATAATAAATCACAATTAAGGGTATACTTAAATTGAGTGAATCTAATTTTATTCATAATCATCATACTAAAGCTAAAATCTACCATCAAATTAGTAAGTAAACAAATTCAATGCATAAAACCAAATTTTCAAACCCTTCAGTCTGGGTTGTACAATCCCACGTGTAATCCATGGCTTAAGACCTTCGCTTCACACAGTTACACATATGCTTAACTACACAATTTGATTCATGTATTCTGGCAATGACATTTCAGCTGGAGTTTTTGTTGCTAGTGGCATGTTAATGACAGATCGGTATGTCAATGCATTTCTAGTCTACAGTACTATAACTGTTGCAGTCTGCAGACCTCCACAATCAACCTGATACCCATTAAATAAACAATTTTGGATAAGCCTAAGTAAATTGAGGGCATGGTTGACCACCCCCACCTTCCCGGCTCTCATTCTTCTGGCATTTCAGTTCATCCTCCCAATTGAACATGTTCAAAGTGGATGGCCCTTGATAATGTCCCGATATCTCTCACCTGAGCCGCCACTGCCCTTTATAGACCATTATGTCTTGTCCATTTTACTATCAGTAAACCAGTAGCATGGGAGAAGTTTGGATGGGATCACTCTCCATGTTCACTCCACGTGGACTCATGTTGCACTCCTGATAGAAAAGGTATAGGAGAAAAAGCAGTTGATAGCTTCGACTGGATGCTGTGTACAGGTTGCTGGCTCGGACTCATGTCTCACGGTAGGTGAGGGACCACAGTGAACGCCATTGTCGCCATTATTTCAGCTGGTTAGAGGGGGTGAGGTTCACATTGTTCTCTGTCAAATTGTCCCTTCCATGCATCTAGATACCATCTGTGATCACCTTCACCATAACCTCGAGAGAAGACAGACCATAACAACAGTTTGGTTTAGGGTATTTCTGATTCAGGAAATCCAGACAAATGATTTACTGTATGACAAATTACAAATGATTCACTGTATGACAAATTATTACCACTACCAATATTTTTGATACAGATTTTTAAGACAAATGGCAAAGAGAATAACAACACACGGTTGAATTATTTTTTCCCCCCAAATTGGCTTATACTCCCCTATCATCTTGGCGATCTCACCGCAGAGTTACAGGGTCAGGGAGAGGGCTAATCCTTAGGGAGAAATCCTGACCACCAGCAGACCCAATCTGGTGAGATTTGTATTTAAGCAAGACAAAAACAAACAAACAACACAGCAACAACAATACACTTCTTCATATAAAAATTGAGGTGTGGACAACTTCAATCCATTTGGAGTAACTGTCAACCTTTACTAACATATCTTTTTTCCTTTTACAGGCAGGCATGTGAAGAAATTCTATTTGCATATTTACCAAAGGGCCCCAGGGGACCGGTCATTTCCCCTTTGGACACATGACTCACATCGTGACTCATGTGTCCCAGAAAAAAAACCACTGCCTGTTAAATCAAAATAGCAAATTAAATTAGAATTACGCCATCTTGAGTGTTTCTTTACCTGTACCTCAAATGATATATATAAAATATTTCAAACATCAGGTTACATTGGGTTTTTCAGTACATTTCTTATTCAGAGAATTTACATTAGTGCAACCAATACTCTGACAATAGATACTTCAGAAAGTTCCATTTGTGTGCCCTTTAAGGTGCATCCTTTCTAACCTGTGAAAAACCCACTAAAACTGAAAATAAAAAGACCCCACACAATAAATCAGTGTTAACACCTCTAGAAAATATTCAATAACAGGTAAAAACAAAACAAAATGGCCAGGCCTTACCTACATACTAACTCCCAAGGCACCAGAATCATTGATAAACATGTCAAAAGAAAACGTGGTAGCAGACATTTTATCAGTACTGGAAGAAAGAAAATAAACATGTACTTTCACTATGCTACATTTGAATCATTCCTAAAATGTCTTAATCATTAATTGAGTTTACTGCATCTTGGGCAGGAAGTCTTGATAAATCCATGAGTATACAGAATTATACTTCAGACACATAAGATGATACAGTGTCCCATAAAGCTGAATAGGCACCTTCTAAAGTAAACGATCCCAGAGCCCCTCTCTTGTAATCTTAATCTTTTTGACCTGTTGCATTGACACACAGTTCTGTACTAACTTTCTCTGGGACATAGTCTAGTCATAATATGAAACCTGTTGTTTAACAAATCTGCTAGGATCTTCAAAGAGTTGGTGCTGGTTTATCAGCTCCATATTCGGTACTAAAAAGATTTACTTTAATCTACTTCAATTCTGGACACAGATCCACGGAATGGAAACAGATTATTGTTTTAGATTGCATTACCTTCTTACTTCAGTCACTGGACACAGTTCCACACAATGGAAACAGATTATTGTTTTCGATGACTGTCACGTGCTGACCTTTATTTCCTTTGTTTGTCATTATTTAGTATGGTCAGGGCGTGAGTTGGGGTTGGCAGTCTATGTTTGTTTTTCTATGATTTGGGTATTTCTATGTTTCGGCCTAGTATGGTTCTCAATCAGAGGCAGGTGTCATTAGTTGTCTCTGATTGAGAATCATAATTAGGTAGCCTGGGGGTTTCACTGTGTGTTTGTGGGTGATTGTTTCTGTCTCTGTGTTTGCACCAGATAGGGCTGTTTTTGGTTTTCCACGTTTATTGTTTTGTAGTGTTCGTGTTTATCTTTTTTTTATTCAACATGAATCAATATAACCACGCTGCGTTTTGGTCCGCCTCTCCTTCACCTCAAGAAAACCGTTACAATGACATTACCTTCTTACTTAAATCACTTGTGCTACCCAAACAATACAATTCATAATTGGAAATAGTCAAAAACGTGTCTTATTCAATTATTCATACCTCTGTCCCAAATGTCCCCACTGTGTCCCTTACAGCCTGTTTGAGTTCAGTTAGTATTGGCTGCTATCTATTGTTCCACATGAAACGTATCTCTAACCCAAACACCAGATGGTGGCCTTTCATTTAATATCAGTCCCAATGCGCTGTTCATCGTGTGACCTTATTTTAAAACTTATTAAATGTCTATTATTTTAAGATTAACATGTAATGTGCTGAATTTATAAAATACATCACCCAATTCAGAAGGGAAGAGAAACTTTGGATGGAGCTTCCTTTTTTAAGGCAGCTCTGGAGACTAGAGTCTCTTTCTGGGACCAACGTTCACAATAACTGGGCTGGCAATGTCTATCAGTCCCCTATAGATGGCGTGTCCCCTATAGATTATTATCAAATCGAGTGACCCATTATACTATTAATTCCTCTTAATACTTTTTACACCACTTATGAATAACTACATGCATCACGGTTGACAACTCCATTGTGTCCTCCTCCCAGAGCGCTAAGAACCTTGGCGTGATCCTGGACAACACCCTGTCGTTCTCAACTAACATCAAAGCGGTGGCCCGTTCCTGTAGGTTCATGCTCTACAACATCCGCAGAGTACGACCCTGCCTCACACAGGAAGCGGCGCAGGTCCTAATCCAGGCACTTGTCATCTCCCGTCTGGATTACTGCAACTCGCTGTTGGCTGGGCTCCCTGCCTGTGCCATTAAACCCCTACAACTCATCCAGAACGCCGCAGCCCGTCTGGTGTTCAACCTTCCCAAGTTCTCTCACGTCACCCCGCTCCTCCGCTCTCTCCACTGGCTTCCAGTTGAAGCTCGCATCCGCTACAAGACCATGGTGCTTGCCTACGGAGCTGTGAGGGGAACGGCACCGCAGTACCTCCAGGCTCTGATCAGTCCCTACACCCAAACAAGGGCACTGCGTTCATCCACCTCTGGCCTGCTCGCCTCCCTACCACTGAGGAAGTACAGTTCCCGCTCAGCCCAGTCAAAACTGTTCGCTGCTCTGGCCCCCAGTGGTGGAACAAACTCCTCACAACGCCAGGACAGCGGAGTCAATCACCACCTTCCGGAGACACCTGAAACCCCACCTCTTTAAGGAATACCTAGGATAGGATAAAGTAATCCTTCTCACCCCCTTAAATGATTTAGATGCACTATTGTAAAGTGGCTGTTCCACTGGATGTCATAAGGTGAATTCACCAATTTGTAAGTCGCTCTGGATAAGAGCGTCTGCCAAATGACTTAAATGTAATGTAAATGATGTGGGTGTGCAAGTTGGATATTATTATTATTTTTCTCCATTACTTTATAATATCTCGACGAACCCAATATACTTTTCTTCCCCAATCCCTCCTTTAGACTCATGGGGTTTAGATGTTTATGCTAGTTGTTCTATTTAACAGCATATTCGGGAATAGTACTTTCTCCTTTCATATCTCTCACCTACAAATATATCCTCTAAATAACGTTACAGGTCATCATAAATGCCTACAAACATCCACACCACTCATGTGCATCTTCAACGACTCTAAATGCCTACAATAGCACCCCATGCTATCATCAGTGGTTCCCAGACAACGTAGATACCATATGTATCATATATTATAACACCCCGTGCTATCATCAGTGGTTCCCAGACAACGTAGATACCATATGTATCATATATAATAACACCCCGTGCTATTAGTAGTGGTTCCCAGACAACGTAGATATCATATGTATCATGTATAATAACACCCCGTGCTATCATCAGTGGTTTCCAGACAACGTAGATACCATATGTATCATATATTATAACACCCCGTGCTATCATCAGTGGTTCCCAGACAACGTAGATACCATATGTATCATATATTATAACACCCCGTGCTATCATCAGTGGTTTCCAGACAACGTACCATATGATCATATATTATAACACCCCGTGCTATACCATATATGTATCATATATTATAACACCCCGTGCTATCATCAGTGGTTTCCAGACAACGTAGATACCATATGTATCATATATTATAACACCCCGTGCTATCATCAGTGGTTCCCAGACAACGTACCATATGTATCATATATTATAACACCCCGTGCTATCATCAGTGGTTCCCATACCATATGTATCATATATTATAACACCCATATGTATCATATATTATAACACCCCGCTATCATCAGTGGTTCCCAGACAACGTAGATACCATATGTATCATATATTATAACACCCCGTGCTATCATCAGTGGTTCCCAGACAACGTATGTATCATATATTATAACACCCCGTGCTATCATCAGTGGTTCCCAGACAACATATGTATCATATATTATAACACCCCGTGCTATCATCAGTGGTTCCCAGACAACGTAGATACCATATGTATCATATATTATAACACCCCGTGCTATCATCAGTGGTTTCCAGACAACGTAGATACCATATGTATCATGTATAATAACACCCCGTGCTATCATCAGTGGTTTCCAGACAACGTAGATCATACCATATGTATCATATATTATAACACCCCATGCTATCATCAGTGGATTCATATGTATCATATATTATAACAGACATCAGTGGTTCCCAGACAACGTAGATACCATATGTATCATATATTATAACACCCCGTGCTATCATCAGTGGTTTCCAGACAGATACCATATGTATCATGATAATAACACCCCGTGCTATATGTTTCCAGACAACGTAGATCATATATTATAATAACACCCGTGCTATCATCAGTGGTTCCCAGACAACGTTACCATATGTATCATATATTATAACACCCCGTGCTATCGTCAGTGGTTCCCAGACAACGTAGATACCATATGTATCATATATTATAACACCCCGTGCTATCATCAGTGGTTTCCAGACAACGTAGATACCATATGTATCATATATTATAACACCCCGTGCTATTAGTAGTGGTTTCCAGACAACGTAGATACCATATGTATCACCCCGTGCTATAATAACACTAGATACCATATGTATCATATATTATAACACCCCGTGCTATCATCAGTGGTTCCCAGACAACGTAGATACCATATGTATCATATATTATAACACCCCGTGCTATCATCAGTGGTTCCCAGACAACGTAGATACCATATGTATCATATATTATAACACCCCGTGCTATCATCAGTGGTTTCCAGACAACGTAGATACCATATGTATCATATATTATAACACCCCGTGCTATCATCAGTGGTTCCCAGACAACGTAGATACCATATGTATCATATATTATAACACCCCGTGCTATCATCAGTGGTTTCCAACGACAATGTATCATATATTATAACACCCGATATCATCAGTGGTTTCCATACCATATGTATCATATATTATAACACCCGTGCTATCATCAGTGGTTCCCAGACAACGTAGATACCATATGTATCATATATTATAACACCCCGTGCTATCATCAGTGGTTCCCATACCATATGTATCATATATTATAACACCCGTTATAACCGTGCTATCATCAGTGGTTCTCATCAGTGGTTTCCCAGACAACGTAGATACCATATGTATCATATATTATAACACCCCGTGCTATCATCAGTGGTTCCCAGACAACGTAGATACCATATGTATCATATATAACACCCCGTATAAGTGGTTCACAACCCATATGTATCATATATTATAACACCCCGTGCTATCATCAGTGGTTCCCAGACAACGTACCATATGTATCATGTATTATAACACCCGTGCTATCATCAGTGGTTCTCCAGACAACTTAGATCCATATGTATCATATAATAACACCCGTGCTATCATCAGTGGTTCCCAGACAACGTAGATACCATATGTATCATATATTATAACACCCCGTGCTATCATCAGTGGTTCCCAGACAACGTAGATACCATAGATACAATATGTATCATGTATAATAACACCCGTGCTATCATCAGTGGTTTCCAGTGATATCATATGTTCATGTATAATAACACCAGTGGTTTCCAGACAACGTAGATACCATATGTATCATATATTATAACACCCCATGCTATCATCAGTGGTTCCCAGACAACGTAGATACCATATGTATCATGTATAATAACACCCCCAGTGCTATCATCAGTGGTTTCCCAGACAACGTAGATACCATATGTATCATGTATAATAACAACCCGTGCTATCATCAGTGGTTCCCAGACAACGTAGATACCATATGTATCATGTATAATAACACCCCATGCTATCATCAGTGGTTTCCAGACAACGTAGATACCATATGTATCATATATTATAACACCCCGTGCTATCATCAGTGGTTCCCAGACAACGTAGATACCATATGTATCATATATTATAACACCCCGTGCTATCATCAGTGGTTCCCAGACAACGTAGATACCATATGTATCATGTATAATAACACCCCGTGCTATCATCAGTGGTTCAGTGGTTCCCAGACAACGTAGATACCATATGTATCATATATTATAACACCCTATCATCAGTGGTTCTATCATCAGTGGTTCCCAGACAACGTAGATACCATATGTATCATATATTATAACACCCCGTGCTATCATCAGTGGTTCCCAGACAACGTAGATACCATATGTATCATATATTATAACACCCCGTGCTATCATCAGTGGTTCCCAGACAACGTAGATACCATATGTATCATATATTATAACACCCCGTGCTATTAGTAGTGGCTGCAAACACACATAGACACTTCTTAGGTATTTATCATATGTATCTTCAACGGTTGCAGTGGTACTCCGACCACGTAAACACTTATCTTATTAATGCCTACAGACAATTGTCATTGAGGCCTCCAGTGGTTCTCAGACAATTGTCAATGGGGTCTCTTTGCCCCCTCACTAGCCTTCTCCGAAGGCCAGCTTGCCGCTACTTCCTGTACATGTATAATAACCGTAGATAACGTTATAGATCAAAATCTCAGCTCACAGAACTGGTTGGGGTATCCATTCAGACACGCATTCAGTAATCTCCCATTTTTTCCTTTCACACCGGAGCCAGTCCCCTAACAGCTCTCATTCACTCAGTACTGTATTCTGCATTTCAATCTCGTATTATACAAATTTCAATCAGTTTAATATCCAAATTTCAATCCTCTTATTATACACATTTCAATCAGCTTAATATCCAAATTTCAATCCTCTTACTATCCACATCCACAATCAGCTTAATATCTTAAATTCAATCATCTTAGCGCGTCTTTCCACACTCACACAACTCTCACATCCATATTCACTTAGTACTATTCCCAAACACACTCGGTAATCTCCCTTATTACCATGTACATCCTCAACGATTCTCTGTCGTTACTTGCTATGCAATATATGTATCTTTCTATACATATAGAATCAGCTTATTATCCAAATATTTCTTCCTATCTAGGTTAAAATAATTTTGCATCCAAATTTCAATTGTTTTATTATCCCAATTCAAATCAGGTTAATACTTTCCACACTCACACAACTTTCACATCCACATTCAATTCCATTTTTATGTTTAGTTTTATTGGTTTATTCACAATTGTTTCTATTTTTATACAAATTGACTTACTGAAATTCAGTCGCCATGTCCTTCGATTGTTTGCAGATGATGTGTCTCCTCCTGGGCAGCTCACAGTAAGGGTCTGGTCTGGGTGGGTCAACGTCAACTTTTGGACAGATGTGAATTTCCCTCATGCTTCATATAATTTGCCACCAGTTTTCCTCGCAGACCCCCAATGGAAATCTCCACAGGCAGAATCAGTCATCCAATTCCTGACACCAAATTTTTGTGGAAATTCTACACATGGGACACTGGAAATTAATCTTAAATTAATCCTTCTTTATTAACAGTTAACTTGATGAACCATAGTGAACGTCTGTCAGGAGCTCTCCGGGGCAGTCCCGTTAGATCCCTAATATACTGCTAAAAGACATTTTACATTTGCATAGTTCATAGTGTTGGTTCCGGCATGTGTCTGACACCGTCTCCTATCCTAATTTATAGAATATATTCTGGGCATTCTGGCAGATGGTCCTAAGGAGGGATTTCTCTGTACTTTGCTCCGTTCATCTTTCCTCAATCTTGACTAGTCTCCAAGTCCCTGCCGCTGAATAACATCCCCACAGCATGATGCTGCCACCACCATGCTTCACCGTAAGACAGGGATGTAAACAAATTTGTGCACAGAATTTGAGTGTATGCTTTTTGGGCGTATGGAAAATTCTGAGATCATTTATTTCAGCTAATCAGGGTTAAAGTAATGATTAAGGTTAAGGTTTGGATTATGGCTAGGGTTAGGTTTAGAATAAGGGTTAGAGCAAGAGGTTCATTGTCATATATATTCCCTGCAGACTAATTTAAACATATACTTGGGCAATGTGACAAAATGTGATCTGAAATACAACCTCAACATGCAAATGGAAGACACAGATGTTCATCTATAATGCATTAGTAGGGAGCACCAGCAGTGTGACATTATTCTAGTCATATTTAAACATTCAGTGTTTTCCTCTCCATTTCTATTAATTACCAAACTTCAAATTTACAGAGTCAAACTGAGCCACTCGTATTTATCATGTTAATGTCAGCACTGCAGGTGCTCTTGATCACCTGCCCACAAAGTGTGTGTTTAGTCTGTGTGTGTGTGTGTGTGTGTGTGTGTGTGTGTGTGTGTGTGTGTGTGTGTGTGTGTGTGTGTGTGTGTGTGTGTGTGTGTGTGTGTGTGTGTGTGTGTGTGTGTGTGTGTGTGTGTGTGTGTGTGCGCTTTTCTAACTGCAACGTTCAGAACTTCAAAATAAATGTGACCCTTTGGTCTGTTTTCAACTGCAATACAGGCTTTGCAAGTCTGGACCCTTATAGCAAGTGGTAGTGGTACTACATTCACTCTCTACAAAGGACAGAATACCCTCTCTCTCTCAAATGTTGAGTCACTCAGAGCAAGTCTGTCAAGCACGGCATGCACGTGTGGGTGCTTCCGTGCGTGAGTCTGTGTGTACATATGTGTGTTTCTGTGTATGTCTGGACACAGCAGCATTACCAGCTGTCACAGCGCTGACATGGAGACAAAGGCTGTTTCTCTGCTGCCCCACCCAGGACTCTGCCTGCAACTGTATCTTTTGCATTCTATCTCATGCTCTCACATTCTCTCTCGCTCTTGCGCTCCTTCTCTCAATCTCTCTCTCTACCTCAGGAGGACTGATAACATTGAACTGGCTCCTGCTGCTCACACACATACACACACCCGGCAGTGGCAAAAGTGAAAGTGATACTAGTTGATTTAAAGTCTAAAAGTATTTTGTTTTAAATATACTTAATTATCAAAAGTATATGTAATTGCTCAAATATATTTAAGTATCAAAAGTAAAAGTATAAATCATTTCAAATTCCTTATGTTAATCAAACAAGACGGCACCATTTAAAAACAAAATTGTAATACGGATTGCCATGGGCACACTCCAACACTCAGACATCATTTACAAATGAAGCATTTGTGTTTAGCAAGTCCGCCAGATCAGAGGCAGTCGGAATGACCGGGGTTGTTCTCTTGAAAAGTACATGAATTGGACCATTTTCATGGCCTGCTAAGCATTCAAAATGTAACGAGTACATTTGGGTGTCAGGAAAAATGTATGGAGTACAAAGTACATCATTTTCTTCAGGAATGTAGTGAAGTAAAGTAAAAGTTGTCCAAAATATAAATAGTAAAGTACAGATACACCAAAAAAACAAATTAAGTAGTACTTGAAAGTATTTCTACTTAAATACTTTACACCACTACCTGCCGCATGGTTGGAGTATGAGAAAGGATCATACTGGCATTTACTCTGCAGGTCATCCCAAATAGAGAAAAGGGAGCGAAATAAATAATGGAGAGAGAGATTTCCTTTTCTTCCTCTTTAAACTGTATTTGTTCTACTTTTGTGTTGTTGGGTCTTAGAAAGCACTGTATAGTGTTAATCCAGTGTTTTACACAAATGCTTTATTATCAGTATCACTCAGGGGATTTATATAAAATCAAGATACATTAATTGTATATCCCCTCTCTGTGGTCTCGACAGTGGCTGTCCTGGAGGTTTATTGGTTTCATGCACAGAGAATATTTACTGTTCTTTCAGTGCTTCAATAAACATTTGAGTTTGTCTGCTAGGCCTACATGATGCAACTTATTATTTGTTACAGGATAATGTGAAACTGGAGAGCCCATCGATGTCACTGGTTTCACTGGGGATATAACATTGTGTGCGTTTGTTATTTAGGCATGTGTGTGTGTGTGTGTGTGTGTGTGTGTGTGTGTGTGTGTGTGTGTGTGTGTGTGTGTGTGTGTGTGTGTGTGTGTGTGTGTGTGTGTGTGTGTGTGTGTGTGTGTGTGTGTGTGTGTGTGTGTGTGTGTGTGTGTGTGTGTGTGTGTGTGTGTGTGTGTGTGTGTGTGTGTGTGTGTGTGTGTGTGTGTGCGTGCGTGCGTGCGTGATCACTGGATTCTCCTTATCCGTAATTACTCCCCTGAGCCAGTTAGACATTCTCATTAAGCAGAAATCAATAGCTGTTCTACATACTAATTAAATCCTGAAACAATTAACTCAATTGGCCTCTTCTTTCCAGGTAATGAATTAAGTTCCTATTTAATACATTCTGCCCTGGGCTGTTCCAGTGGTGTAAAATACTTAAGTAAAAAAAACTTTAAAGTACTACGTATTTTTGGGGGGGTATCTGTACTTTTTTTGGACACCTTTTCATTTTACTTCACTACATTCACTACATACTCATTACATTTTGACAGGAAAATGGTCCAAATCACACACTTATCAAGAAAACATCCCTGGTCATCCCTACTGCCGCTGTTTTGGCCAAGTTGAAACCAGCCTCATCTACAAGGATGAATATGTGGGGTGTTTGCCTGGCTTCAATCTCCATGACTCTCTAAAATAAATCCACAAGGCAACATAAGAGTTAGGCTATTACGGTAGTTTACATTATACCTAAAAACATGCCATTGTGTGCCTCTGCCCTGTTTGGTTTTGCTCAAAACCAGTTTTGTATGTTATAGTAATCTTACTGTGACATATTGGTTCCTGAGTTGCTTGACTCGTTCAGAGTTCCTCTCAAAGGGGACAGTGTAAAACTGCTTCATCCTGACTTGATGTTATTTCAGGACTCTAGAAATAGTTGTTATGCTTACATTGTGAATACTTCCAAATGTAATGCTGTCTGCCAACAGTCTGTCCCGAATCTCTGAGTTTTCTGCCATTGTTTCTGATGACTATATCAACGATTGCAGTTTCCTGCACAACAGTGAAAATCCTACCTCTCCCGCCTGTGGGAGGTAACCGTTGGGCCCTAAGCAGAAAAAAATAATAATTACACACAAGTGGGTTTGGAGGCTTTGCTCAATTGACTTCTGTAATGTACAGTTCAGTCAGATGTCCTTGCAGAATGCACATCTTACCTGTTGTTATGCCGAAAATTTCTCACAATACATGCCACTGTTGAGCGTTGCAGATTTGGCTGCACTCTCAGACCAGTCACTCTCATTGACATACCATGATTTATTACATGATCACTTAAAGTAGCCCTAATCTCATCTGAGAATACAGCTCTTGATCTTCCTCAGTCTTCTTCCACCACGCATACGTACTCCTCTCCCTCTCCCAGCCCCTCTTCTTCCTCTGTCAGACACCTCTCTATCTCTAGCTGGGTCCATGTTTACATTACAGTACAGCATTTTTCCTAAGATGTCCCCTTTTGTATAGATGGTAATGAAATTGAAAGACTAACACCTGGGTAGGTGTTCAGCTACAATGGGAGTCAGCTGTGGTTGATCTAATTGTTTTGATAGTATTACATTTATTTGATTTGGAATATATTTCAATACGGTATTACTGTAGAAATGTAGAATGTCTTATTCAATTTTGTGTTATGTTAGGTTTTTAATAACTTACGTTTAACAGTTTTGAAAAGAGTATGTAAACATGTGCAAATTGGCCTGTAGGTATATAGAGTTTTGGTGGACCTTGTGTCTGAGCGAGACAAAAATTCATGAAATTTGAAAGATGTCGTTATTGAATGCATGTTGTACCAAAGCAATGAAAAATTATCCACAGTTTAACCCACATAGACTGCTCTTGTGCTCACTGTGAGAAGAGTTTTGAAAAAGTGACCTAAGGACTGAGAAATGGGTCCTAGCGATTGTAAAAAAAAAACTGTAATATAAGAAATTCAAAATGGTTTATACTTTTACTTTTAAGGACATTTTAGAAACTCCATTTTCTTTTGATTCTCAAGTATATTTAAAACCAAATACTTTTAGACTTTTACTCAAGTAGTATTTTACAGGGTGACCTTCACTTTTACTTGAGTCATTTTTTAAGGTACCTTTACTCAAGTATGAAAATGTAGTACTTTTTTTCACACCCGGGCTGTTCTAATGAAACCAACCTAAGAAAGTGTCATTACAGGAGAAGTTAACTTTATTACAACCAAATCTCTATTTTGGATGTAAATTGCGTGTGATAGAACGGTGCAGACACTTTTTTTGCCATTTGCAGAGCTATACCGTCCACTAAAGACATAGTGAGCACCTATTACCATCTAGTTGTGGCATGCTCGGAATTAATGCCTAGACTTAAGTTTAACCCTTTCTCTAACCTTAGCCCTAAGCTTAAAGATTCGAAAATCAAGTTTTAGTTTCACTTTTGCAAAGTTTGACTGACAGATAGTTATTCAAATGTAAGTCATGTGTAATTCTGTTGCTGCAGTCACGCGATGAGTTGACATTTTATTTGGAGATTGGGTTGCTCGCGATACACTTCCTCATTGCTCGTTCTGCAGTTTTGGGGCCGCTGATAAACATGAACAAAGGCTCCAAAAACACCCAAAATACTTCCTTTTAAATGTTGCACACATGAAATTGTGTTACTCTGAACTTTATCCGTGATGGATGGTGGTGTTGGAGGGCCAGTAGGAGGCACTCTTTCCTCTGGTCTAAATGAATATCCCAATGCCCCAGGGCAGCGATTGGGGACACTGCCCTATATAGGGCGCCGTCTTTCGGGTGGGACGTTAAACGGGTGTCCCGACTCTCTGAGGTCATTAAAGATCCCATGGCACTTATCGTAAGAGTAGGGGTGTTAACTCCGTTATCCTGGCTAAATTCCCAATTTGGCCCTCAAACATTCACGGTCACCTAATAATCCCCATTTTACAATTGGTTCATTCATTCCCTCCTCTCCCCTGTAACTATTCCCCAGGTCGTTGCTGCAAATGAGAATGTGTTCTCAGTCAACTTACCTGGTAAAATAACAGATAAATAAAAAACGTTATATTCCAATTTGTTGCAACTTTTGCGACACCTCTCAGTCCATTCTAGCTACAGGCTAAACAGAGAATGGAACTGGATAGGGGAAACCGTTTGAGTCTCACAAAATAGAATATAATGTTGGGGATAAAGAATCACTTAATTTCATGTAAACAACATCTGTAGAACTGCGTCTCCATACTGTGAGTATTTCAGTTTCTAAAATAATGTATCTCGTTGTTTTTGGAGCCTTTGTTCATGGTTTTACGGCTCCCCATACTTCACAACGAAGATGAGGAAGTGTATCGCTGGTTGGGATACACTTCTCAGAAACAAGCAAAATCACAAAAAAACTGGACCTTTCCCTTACGGAAAAAAACACATGAATTTCACATGTGAACACGTGAAGTTTTCCAAAAACACATGTTTTCATGTGATTGCGTGATCTTATGTGAAGTTAATGTGATAACATGTGATGACATGAATGTACACATGTAGAAACATGTCACATGTTCCAAAATGATGTTATTTTCCATAACATACCATTTACTTTCACAGTACAGATTTGGTTGTAAAAAAGTAAACTTCTCCATTAAGGGTAAATTCTGTTTTTAATTCAGTCACGGCCCAAATCCCCATAGGCCTACAGGGTTTCCAGTAGACTGAGAGTTCTGGTAATTTTCTGAATTGTGTGTGTGTGTGTGTGTGTGTGTGTGTGTGTGTGTGTGTGTGTGTGTGTGTGTGTGTGTGTGTGTGTGTGTGTGTGTGTGTGTGTGTGTGTGTGTGTGTGTGTGTGTGTGTGTGTGTGTGTGTGTGTGTGTGTGTGTGTGTGTGTGTGTGTGTGTGTGTGTGTGTGTGTGTGTGTGTCTCTGCGTGTGTGTCTCTGAGTGTATGTCTGCGTGTGTGCGTGTGCGTGCGTATTGCATGCTCAGTGTAATCCTGTCTTCAGGCTACAGTATTCCTCCTCTCTGTAATATGCAGTGATATGTGAGTCTGTGTCTAATTGTAAAAGTAGCAGTCTATTTCGCCCAGTGGAGCTGTTACAAGCCTGTTAGAAAGACCGATATACACACTCAGCACGACACAAGACAGAGTGAAGAGGGTTAGTGAGGGAGGTAAGAGTGGAAGGAGAGAACAAGGGGATAAAGAAATGCTGGACTGTCCTTGTGTTAACACCAAGAGCAAGGTTTATATAATGTAGGGGCTTTAACATAACAAATTAGGGCAAAAACCTTAGAAATAACAACGATCAACCAAAGAAATCACTAGCTTTATGCCAGACCCAAGGTGTGATATAGAACCTGAGCAATAGTAAAACCAGGAGAAAGCAGGAAACGTGAGTAGACACTGTAGCACTGATTCTTTGTTGGATATATGCAGGTGGAGACAAAGCTGCAGAGAGAGACAACAGGTATGCTGTAGTAGAGCCTCTTGGCCACAGAAGGCTGTATGACTCTGGATGGTTAAACAGCTGACTAATATTCCAATAAGCAGCCTTTAGGACCTCCACAACAGCTTGTCATCCTAACAGATCTATATCATTAACAATCAGCTACTGAACACAGACTGTACTGGAGGGCAACAGAAGGTGAAGCCGTTACAACAATGTGGTAGGTCAACCTTACTGTATATTTACTGTCTATGTGACTTTTCTTGTAGGGAATTCAAGATTGGTATAATATTTTTCTCTTAGAAATTTATTTAAAAAAATGTATTTCCAAAAATGTATCTGGTGTCTTGCTTTTATTGATGATGTTTGGGAGATATTACACAGTAATGGTGACCTTGAGAAAGAACTGATACATTACCCACAGAGCTAAACTTCTCAGTGGGCCTATAAGCTTACCCAACCAATACTGTGTGTGTGTGTTGTTGTGTGTGTGCGCACGCAAGCACCCACTGAGTCACAGGATGACAGGGCAGGATCAGCACTGTAGGAAAACATGAGGAAACAGGAAAAGATGCTTATATGGTTTTCAAACCGAAAGGACCTCCTTCAACATCGCTCAAAACTAAAATAACAGTGAGAGAGAGAAGAGGAGGGGATGACAGACAAAGACGTAGGGAGAGAATCTATATAAATATCGCAATATTGCCACATTTATCCCCCAGTCAACAAAAACACAATTTCAAATACAAACAAATAAAGTATTTACCAGAGCACGATGTCACCAGGTGAAGATGTTGGTTCTTTTCCTCTGCCAAGATCAAGGAAATTATAAATCAGATATATGTGGAGATAAAACAGCACATAAAGCCATCACAGCTGGGATGTCTCCAGTGGCTGTGATTTACTATGGCCTGGGATGAAACTGCTTACCGTCAGGACCCGTAATGACTGCCAGGGGCTGCTCTTTATTTCTATGTCTGGGGATGGAGGAGATGGGATGGGGGGAGGATATGGCCGTTGCTATTTTCTACCTGATGCCTCCCCAGAAATCCCTCTGTTATAGCTGCACCATATGAAACCAAAATGAAGACATTAAAAACACAATTAGGCTCGCTGCTAAATGACCCAACTTTGAGTTCCAAAAGTAACATTATCTTCCTCCAAAAGTGCCTTTCCCTGTGCTGCATGAGTCCACATGGTCACAGGAGAATGTCATGTGGTGCTGTTTCACTGTCCTCTGCTCCTCTGTGTTCACTGTGTCTCAGAGTTCTGATTGACAGACATTTTCAATGGTTAATAGAATCAAACAGAGAGCTGCCGCCTTGATCCTGGTATATATGGACACAAAATCAAATCAAATTA
The DNA here is from genome assembly GCF_036934945.1 of Oncorhynchus masou masou. NCBI lineage: Eukaryota > Metazoa > Chordata > Actinopteri > Salmoniformes > Salmonidae > Oncorhynchus > Oncorhynchus masou. The sequence continues at coordinate 68,775,382 of NC_088242.1, read as the reverse complement.
TATTTGTCACATGCTTCGTAAAACAGCAGTTGTAGACTAACAGTGAAATGCTTACTTACGAGTTCTTTTTCAACAATGCAAAAATAGAAATTGTGACACGAGGAATAAATACACAGTGAATAACAACTAACAATGACGAGTAAAAATAACAGTTACCAGTACCGAGTCGATATGCAGGGGTACAAGGTAATTGAGGTAGCTACATATATACTGTACATATAGGTAGGGTTAAAGTGACTAGGCAACAGGATAGATAACAGGCAGTAGCAGCAGCGGGTTGCCATTTGATTAGCTGTTTAGCAATCTTGTTTAGCAGTCTTATGGTTTGGGGGTAGAAGCTGTTCAGGCTCCTGTTGGTTCCAGACATGGTGCACTGGCTCCTCTTGTCGTGCAGACGCAGAGAGAACAGTCTATAGCTTGGGTGGCTGGAGTCTTTGACAATTTTTGGGGCATTCCTCTGACACCACCTGGTGGTCAGGTGCCTTGGAGTTGTCATACAAAGCAGTGATGGAGCCAGTCAAGATGTTCTTCATGGTGGAGATGTAAAACTTTTTGAGGATCCATGCCAAATCTTGTCAGCCTTCTGAGGGGACTGTCAGCCTTGTGCCCTCTTCACATCTGTGTGGGTGTGTGTGGACCTTGTTAATTCCTTAGTGATGAGTACACCCAGGAACTTGAAGCTATCGACCCACTCCACTACAGCCCCATCAATGTGGATGGGGGCATGCTCGCCCCTCCGTTTCCTGTAGTCCACAATCAGCTCCTTTGTCTTGCTGATGTTGAGGGAGAGGTTGTTGTCCAGATACCCACTCAGTTAGGTCTCTGACCTCCCTATTGGTAGTCTGCCTCATCGTCGTCACACATACACACACAATCTGTATTCTGTTTTCAGGATACAGTCAGAGAACTTCAACAGGTCTGCCTCCTCACACCCCCTCTCCTGCTCCCCCAGCTGCTCAGATATGTCTGCACCTTACCTCAGAGCGTCATGCCACTAGTTGCTCTGTATTTAATGTAGTTATCCCAAAGCACCAGTAGGTGGCATCAGTAGTTAAAGAGCAGCTCTCTTCTGAATGACGCCATGTCTTGACTTTTTAATTATGCCATGTGGTGCCATATTTTAGCTGTCACATAATTACGGCATGGCTTGACGTTTTAATTGCGCCATGTGGTGCCGTATCTTAGCTATCAGTCAAAATCCACAAAAGTTCAACTTAAATGCATGCATTAATTCAGAATGGTTAGGGTTAAGGTTATGGATAGGCTGAACTTAAGTTTAGGCATTAATTCATGGTAGGTAAGGTTTGGTACAGGCTTTAAACATGTGGCTTCAACACCCATCCACCATCCCCATCCACAACGCCCTAGCAAGCCGCAAGCCTACTAGATGGTAATAGGCGCTCACTTTGCCCCTAATGGACGGTATAGCTTTCACATTTTACCAGCTCCAAATGTAATCTGGTGCCTGCAGATTCGGCATCTCTTGTAGTCCATAAGAGAATGGGCTTCTCTGAGCATTTAGACATGAAGCTTCTCCTATACTCAGTGTCATAGTATTGACATGGTCTCTGTAATGTGGACCTCAACTGGCATTAGCTGTTTTGTGACACTAACACACTGTACTAGGTATTTTATTAGTATCCCCGTTAGCTGTTGCGAAAGCAGCAGCTACTCTTCCTGGGGTCCACACAAAACATGAAACATGACATAATACGGAACATTAATAGACAAGAACAGCTTAAGGACAGAACTACATCAATTAAAAACAAACGGCACACAGACTACATATAAATACATGCAGTCCCTTCGGAAAGTTTTCAGACACCTTGACTTTTTCCACATTTTTTTACACTACAGCCTTGTTCGAAATGTGATTAAATTGTTTTTTTCCACCTCATCAATCTACACACAATACCCAATAATGACAAAGCAAAACCAGTTTTTTAGAAATGTTGTTTGCAAATTTATAAAAATAAAATAAAAACTGAAATATCACATTTACATAAGTATTCAGATCCTTTACTCGGTACTTTGTTGAAGCACCTTTGGCAGTGATTACAGCCTCGAGTCTTCTAGGCTATCACCCTACAAGTTTGGCAAACCTGTATTTGGGGAGTTTCTCCCATTCTTCGCTGCAGATCCTCTCAAGCTCTGTCAGGTTGGATGGGGAGCGTCACTGTACAGCTATTTTCAGGTCTCTCCAGAGATGTTTGATGGGTTTCAAGTCTGGGCTCTGGCTGGGCCACTCAAGGACATACAGAGACTTGTCCTGAAACCACTCCTGCGTTGTCTTGACTGTGTGCTTTGGGCCGTTGTCCTGTTGGAAGGTGATCCTTCGCCCCAATCTGAGGTCCTGAGCGCTCGGGGGCAGATTTTCATCAAGGTACCTTGCTCCGTTCATCTTTCCCTCGATTCTGACTAGTCTCCTAGACCCTAGTGCTGAAAAACATCACCACAGCATGATGCTGCCAGCACCAGGATGTGAAGGTTGGTATTCAGGCCAAAGAGTTCAATCTTGGTTTCATCAGACCAGAGAATCTTGTTTCTCATGGTCTGAGAGTCCTTTAGGTGCCTTTTGGCAAACTCCATGCGGGCTGTCAAAACAAATAAAATAAAATGTTATTGGTCACATACACATGTTTAGCAGATGTTATTGCAGGTGTAGCGAAATGCTTATGTTTCTAGCTCCAACAGTGCAGTTATATCTAACAAGTTATATCTAACAATTTCACAACAATACACACAATAGACACACATCTAAAGTAAAGGAATGGAATTAAGAATATAGAAATATTTGGATGAGCAATGTCAGAGAGGCATAGACTAAGATACAATAGAAAATAATAGAATACAGTATGTACATACAGTGCCTTGCGAAAGTATTCGGCCCCCTTAAACTTTGCGACCTTTTGCCACATTTCAGGCTTCAAACATAAAGATATAAAACTGTATTTTTTTGTGAAGAATCAACAACAAGTGGGACACAATCATGAAGTGGAACGACATTTATTGGATATTTCAAACTTTTTTAACAAAACAAAAACTGAAAAATTGGGCGTGCAAAATTATTCAGCCCCTTTACTTTCAGTGCAGCAAACTCTCTCCAGAAGTTCAGTGAGGATCTCTGAATGATCCAATGTTGACCTAAATGACTAATGATGATAAATACAATCCACCTGTGTGTAATCAAGTCTCTGTATAAATGCACCTGCACTGTGATAGTCTCAGAGGTCCGTTAAAAGCGCAGAGAGCATCATGAAGAACAAGGAACACACCAGGCAGGTCCGAGATACTGTTGTGAAGAAGTTTAAAGCCGGATTTGGATACAAAAAGATTTCCCAAGCTTTAAACATCCCAAGGAACACTGTGCAAGCGATAATATTGAAATGGAAGGAGTATCAGACCACTGCAAATCTACCAAGACCTGGCCGTCCCTCTAAACTTTCAGCTCATACAAGGAGAAGACTGATCAGAGATGCAGCCAAGAGGCCCATGATCACTCTGGATGAACTGCAGAGATCTACAGCTGAGGTGGGAGACTCTGTCCATAGGACAACAATCAGTCGTATATTGCACAAATCTGGCCTTTATGGAAGAGTGGCAAGAAGAAAGCCATTTCTTAAAGATATCCATAAAAAGTGTCGTTTAAAGTTTGCCACAAGCCACCTGGGAGACACACCAAACATGTGGAAGAAGGTGCTCTGGTCAGATGAAACCAAAATTGAACTTTTTGGCAAAAATGCAAAACGTTATGTTTGGCGTAAAAGCAACACAGCTCATCACCCTGAACACACCATCTCCACTGTCAAACATGGTGGTGGCAGCATAATGGTTTGGGCCTGCTTTTCTTCAGCAGGGACAGGGAAGATGGTTAAAATTGATGGGAAGATGGATGGAGCCAAATACAGGACCATTCTGGAAGTTAACCTGATGGAGTCTGCAAAAGACCTGAGACTGGGATGGAGATTTGTCTTCCAACAAGACAATGATCCAAAACATAAAGCAAAATCTACAATGGAATGGTTCAAAAATAAACATATCCAGGTGTTAGAATGGCCAAGTCAAAGTCCAGACCTGAATCCAATCGAGAATCTGTGGAAAGACCTGAAAACTGCTGTTCACAAATGCTCTCCATCCAACCTCACTGAGCTCGAGTTGTTTTGCAAGGAGGAATGGGAAAGAATGTCAGTCTCTCGATGTGCAAAACTGATAGAGACATACCCCAAGCGACTTACAGCTGTAATCGCAGCAAAAGGTGGCGCTACAAAGTATTACAGTTTTTTTCGATTGCTAAACGACATTGGGCACAACTGGAGTCACATGTGCAAAACTCTAACTACAGTCTGCAATACCAACAGTCACCTGAGCTAAACAGTTCACATCACCTGCAAAACTCATTCCAAGCAACACAACTCTTAACACATGGCTCAAAACACGCTCAGCGCAGCCAAACACTATGCACAAACCTCACTGAGATAACACACACTGTCACTCAGAACACACTGAGAGTAAAAACACTAGCATCAAACACCAATACAGAAAATACAAACTTTTCATCTTTACAGTTTGAACAATTTCAGTGACTTCATACAAAGTAATTTTTTCTTCAAAGAAAAGAGTGACATTCTTTCACATGATTTATTAAAATTTTTAGAACATAACAATTCTTTAAGGTAAATGAAAATTAGTCTGTAGTAATTTACGGAATTACAGTAATGAGAAAAAAAGGTAGAAACTAAAAGTACATACTGTAATTCGAACAAATAATTGAGGGGCTAATCCTGCCTCTCTCTAGCATCAGGCCACAGGTTTTCTTCAACATCACATCTAATGTTTTCTCTTGCCATGCACCTGGGGAAGAACCTTCTGGAGTGCCTTATCCATCCCTGGCAGTCCTCTGGACTCGTGTCCTCACATCCTGCACGCATGGCTTCCAAAAGAGACATTTGGTCATGTGGGTGGTGACCAAACACTTTCCACCTCCAGGCAGAGAAAAACTCCTCTATTGGGTTGAGGAAGGGTGAATATGCAGGCAGGTATAAGACCATAAATCTGTGATGTGCTGCAAACCAATCTGTGACAGCTGCAGAGTGGTGAAAAGCAACGTTATCGCAAACTATGACAAAAACTTGGGGGTTTCTTACTGGCTCCCCCTGTTCTGCTGGCACTAGCTGAGCATAGAGCTGTTCTAGGAAAGCTATAAGCCTTTCTGTGTTGTATGGGCCAATGAGTGGTGTGTTGAGAAGCAAACCATCATTGGCCATTGCAGCACACATGGTGATATTTCCCCCTTTGGCCTGGAACCTCCACAGTGGCCCTTTGATCTATAACATTCCTTCCTCTGCGCCGTGTTTTGGCAAGGTTAAATCCAGCTTCATCGATAAATACAAATGAATGTGGTCTTTCCAGTGCTTCCACCTCCATTACTCTCTGATAAACAGTAAGTGCACAGTTTTACTGTAGAAATGCTAGTGTTTTTTTTTTACTGTAAATATTTTGTATAGCTGTGTACGTAACCTCAGACGTCTTACCTGGACATATTGGTATCTTTGTTCTTTTACCCGTTCACTGTTTCTCTCGAACGGTACAGTGTATAACTGTTTCATTGTAACTTGGTGTTTCTTTAGGACTCAAGCAATAGTTGTTGTGCTGACAGAATTAACATTTTCAAATATATTATTATCAGCCAGCACTCTATCTTGAATCTCCCGCAGTTTTATTGCATTGTTGACAACAATAGCATTTTCTTCCGCATCTGAACATATTTTTCCTCTTCCCCCTGTTGGGGGCCTTTGGGTCCTGTTGTAAAAATATATTTTACAGTCAAACTTACTGTAATATATATCTGTGTAAATATTCTATAATTGCATTACAAAATAGATTCCTGTAATGTTTTCATTTACTGTAAGGATGTAACTCTCACCTGTTTGTATGATGGAAAATTCGCATTACAGATGCCACTGTGGATCTTTGCAGATTGGGTTGCACCTTCAACCCTGCCTCTCTCAATGAGAGACCATGGTTCACGACATGGTCTATAAGTGTAGCCCTTATTTCATCTGAAATAACAGCTCTTTGTCTTCTTTGTCTTCCTCCACGCATCCGCCCTCTCCCTGCCACCCTTCTCCCCCCACGAACCCATCTTCCTTGTTCCATTTCCAAAATGAGTCTTTCTGAGCTCTACCTATATATACTGCAATATGTGTGTGTTCACTAACAAGTCTAAAACAAGACACCTGCTTAGCCTTTCAGCTGAAATTGCAATCAGCAGTGTTTGAAAGGCACAAGGCTGAAATCTATTCCGTTTTGAATGTGTGGTTCACAGTTTAGACAGCAGTGTGTTAGCATTTGAACAAAGTGCTGTAAATCCACAGTGTTGTGCAGGTTGTGGTTAAAGTCATGGGATAAGTGTGTAGAGTTTTGAAAACTGTGTTCAAGCAATGAAAAACGAGCTAGAGTTTGGTCCACATGAACTGCTGCTGTGCAGACTGTAGTTAGAGTTTTGCACATGTGACTCCAGTTGTGTCCACTGTCGTTTAGCAATCGAAAAAAACTGTAACTTAAGGGGGCTGAATAATTTTGCACGCCCAATTTTTCAGTTTTTGATTTGTTAAAAAAGTTTGAAATATCCAATAAATGTCGTTCCACTTCATGATTGTGTCCCACTTGTTGTTGATTCTTCACAAAGAAATACAGTTTTATATCTTTATGTTTGAAGCCTGAAATGTGGCAAAAGGTCGCAAAGTTCAAGGGGGCCGAATACTTTCGCAAGGCACTGTATGAGATGAGTAATGCAAAATATGTAAACATTATTAAAATCACAGAAATAGCACATAAAAAAATACTGCAAAGTTTCCTAGGAGCTAGAAGCAGGGCTGCCATCTTGCTTTTTATATCATGTGCCTTTCACTGAGGAGTGGCTTCAGTCTGACCACTCTACCATAAAGGCCTGATTGGTGGAGTACTGCAGAGATGGTTGTCGTCTGGAAGGCTCTCCCATCTCCACAGAGGAACTCTAGAGCTCTGTCAGAGGGACCATAGGTTTCTTGGTTTCTTCCCTGACCGAGGCCCTTTTCTGCCAATTGCTCAATTTGGCTGGGCGGCCAGCTCTAAGAAGAGTCTTGGTGGTTCCAAACTTCTTCCATTTAAGAATGATGGAGGCCACTGTGTTCTTGGGGACCTTCAATGCTGCAGAACATTTACATTTTTTACATTTAAGTCATTTAGCAGACGCTCTTATCCAGAGCGACTTACAAATTGGTGAATTCACCTTCTGACATCCAGTGGAACAGCCACTTTACAATAGTGCATTCAATGCTGCAGAACACCATGGTCTTGTAACATTTTTGGTACCATTCCACAGATCTGTGCCTCGACACAATCCTGTCTCGGAGCTCTACGGATAATTCCTTTGACCTCCTGGCTTGATTTCTTGCTCTGAAATGCACTGTCAACTGTGGGACCTTATACAGACAGGTGTGTGCCTTCCCAAATCATGTCCAATCAATTGAATTTACCACAGGTGGACTCCAATCAAGTTGTAGAAACACCTCAAGGATCATAAATGAAAACAGGATGCACCTGAACTCAATTTCGAGTCTTATAGTAAAGGGTCTGAATAATTTCTGTTTTTTATATTTAATACATTTGCAAAAATCTCAAAAATCATGTTTGTGCTTTGTCATTATGGGCTATTGTGTGTAGATTAATAAGGGAAAACATTGTTTTAATACATTTTATAATACGTCTGTAACGTAACAAAATGTGGAAAAAGTCAAGGGGTCTGAATACTTTCCGAATATACTTTCCTAATACACAATATCTGGTTCCAATATGGGAGATGTTGTTTCATCAGTTTTTGGAATGAATGGAAGAATGAATGGATGGATGAATGAACGGCCCTGGAACATAATAAAGAAAGTCGGACATTAGAGAATGAGATTATTCCATGAAGTGTTGTAACAATGCAAAGGTGGCCAACCTGCTTCCTGGAGAACTGCTTTGCCTACAGGCTTTTAATCCAGTACTACTAAAACACACATGATTCAGTTAACCAAGTCCCCGATGCGCAGCTGATTAGCAGAAAAACAGGGCTGGTACAAAATCCGACAGGAGGATAGCTCTCCAGGAGCAGGGTTGGCCATCCATGTAGTCTCCCTCTCTGAGACCATACTACAGCGGGCTGCTCAGGACTCCGTTGCCGGGATAGGGCTACTTTGTATCAGCTACAGGGTCCCCTCTCCCCCCACTGACTGGCTGGATGGCGGCTTAGTACTATTTATATCCCCGTGGCGCTGTTTCTGTTTTGCCGCCAGAGGAGAGATGGGGAGCGGGGCGGGGAGGAAGACAAACGAAGCTCTCTCTCTCTCGCCCCCCTCTCTCTCCCCGTTTCTAAAAATAGCCGTGAGTCGTGATCAGTTCGTCCTTGAGAGGCGGTAATATTTCTCAGGAATCAGAGGATGGGGTTATGGGTTCGATACAAATAGTCACTCCTCAACAAGCCAACCCTGCGCGCGGCTTAATTTATGTGTTCTATTTATAGGAGCCCCGTGTTTCCAGGGTAGACCTAATGACGCAATGACGTCAATGCGGGTCAATCGCCTACTGACTGGAGGAATGAGTGGTGGTGGGTTCCATTTGGGTTTTCGTTTGCAGTATTGTTTTAACTACATAAACTATGTGAAAATAGGGCAACGATGGAAGTAAATGTGCTATTTTCGAAACTGCAACGAAAATAGACGCTGCTCATTCATTCATGCAAAATGAAAAATTTGGCAAAGGCATCATGTGGCCAAACGAATAGTGTGGCTGGGATGCGTCCGTTGGAGGCGATTTCTTCATATCCACAGCGCTCAGGATCAATACCTACCTCTAACCATATTCGGGAATAACGCTTTCAGCCTCATATTATTTGGATCACGTTTTTTATCAAACCCTTGTGCATTCTTCATTCTTGTTTTTCACTGGGAGACAAGACGTGGTTCAAACCCTCGGTTATGTTCCTGAGGAGGGACAGAGTTACGAACATCTTGATTTTCCTCTCAGGAGATTAATCTGAAACAGTACAGAGACCATGCGTCTACACTCGGCGAAAGGTAACAAACACAATTCTCTGCCTCTCCTCTCCCTCAATCTTTCCACTTCTCCTCTCATCATCTCATACCCTCTCTCATCTCGCGTTTCACCCGTCTATCATTTTATTCATGAAGAACAGACATTCCCGCAGTGCTCTTTCCTCCCTCTTTATGAAGTTATTTTGACAACACTGAATTAACAGTTGTTTTTATTAATTTGCATCATATTGGCACGCGCGATGTATGTAAGAATAGCAATTATGCTATCCTGCTTAGCCCTGTGCGTGCGCGCCACGGTTGCTACAATATGCAACGTTAAATCGTGTGACAAATGTTGCATGTGTGTGTTCTGTAAAAACACTTTGACTTATAGCCAACCGCCTGTGGGTCTCGTTTTTATTTAGACATATCCAATCATATGTTTGAGCTTGGTGAGCTTGGTGATCCTGTTAAAATGTGTATTTTATTTTATCAATAAGGATGTTTTTATCTTTGGGTTAGATTAGTGTAATTGTTTTTTATATCTCTTTTCCAACAGAGAATGGGTGTCTGGGTGGTGTAAAACATGGACTAATGTAGACAACTACAGGACATTGACTCATATCGCAACCTCTTTCCACGACATAAAAAAGCATGTGACCAGTCGTTCACCGTTCTCTGCACGCATACAAACACATGCAAAATAGAGTGTGAGACAATAGTAACCATTAGTTTTGTTTCTCCGGTTGTAGTGCTCCGTGTGTGTATGTGTGCGTGCGTGACAGCGAGCGAGAGAGAGAGAAGACGCGAGAGGGAGAAAGAGATGTTGGGCGTTCACCGCAGGACTAGCGCTACTTTGATTTCAGCACTATGGACAGCTACCGTGCTGTCCTCGTGCCCTCCTATCCGGTAGATAGGCCATAACCACTGGACGAAGGGAGTGTTTCCCAAAAAACCGTCAGTCGGTTGGCCAGCTCACTTTACTCTGACCCAAAATCACAGATTTTGAGATATTTTAAAATATGATTTTTCTAAGTAATGAATTGTGAGTTTCACTTTATTTATTAACCACAAACAGTTGTATGGGTGTTCAACAAAGTAAGCAAGCCATCCTACTGATCTGGATCTGTTAATCTTGCTGTCAAGCCTAATGCTGATCTACACTCAGTTTTGATTTAGCCTCAGTATGGTCAGGTTTAGTGTCTGGCCAGCTGGTCTGTGCTAAAAATTTAAACTTTTCGTCAACTCCAGTGTTCATGTGCATTCATTTTAAATAAGCACTATACATATAACTTGTTTGACTAAACATACTGAGCTTTATTGAATCAGGTCCTCTGCTGGAAGTCTATGGCTGGAAATCAATAGTGTAAGGAATCCTGTAAGGAATGGGTCAAACTACCCGGCATGAAATGTCATTCATTCATATTCACACGTGTGTTTTTAAGGTCTTACATGTGTGTGTTTATATGTTTCAGGTGCTGAGAGGACTGTCTGACCATATGCAAATGTGACCGTGACCTTGATGTTGACGTTGACCCCTTTGTCCTCTTCAGGTCTTTTTGCGGTCTGGGCTTGCTGTTAACAAACCTCAACCCAGGAAGCCCTTACCCCAAAAAGCATCTGCAGTTGACACCAGCATCACAAACCATTCTCTACAATGTTATCGAATGCAAAGGCACAGGTGTGTGTGTGTCCCAGTTAGCAAAATTACATTGAAAGACATTGAAAACATGTCTTTGTATGAAGTTGAAGTCACATTCATTTTCAGTTCTAAGTGAATGTTTAAAAGACATATTTTTTTGTTATTGTTTCGACAGCCAAATTTCAACTGTACATAATTTCACTTAGATCTACTTGTCAATGAAGAAAGCATTATGTCAGGTTCAAAAGTTTTACTTCCAACTAAAATAGCAAAATGGAAATTGGAGTATGGAATATTGCTCCCATCTTGTCACTTGTAATTATGTTAGCCTTTTCAAAAGCTTCAGAACTGGCAATGATCATGTTCAAAGCTTTCTGACACATCAAACAGAACAATTTAACTACGACAACATTGTCAGTAATGGTCACAGACACTTTTTCATTTCTATGACTGTGATATGTGATTGTTTAGCTACCGCAGTTAAATGCACTGACTATAAGGCCAGGATTCTATTTGATCGATTGAACCGTCATATGCAGCATTTACCGTAAATGTGGTGTCCACGAACATGGGAACATTAAAGGTGCATTGTCGATAAAGCGAGATCCATTTGAATCCCGGCCTAAGACGCTCTGGATAAGAGTGTCTCTAAACCTATTGATCCCACATGGGGCTTGCCTCTGGTTTTGGAGGCACTGTGTGCGGCCCCCTTTGAACCTCAGGAGTTCGGTGATTTGAATCAGTCCTCTCCTACAAAACCTCCCCGGCCAGGGCTTTGGCCTTGGCTCAGTGTGTTGGGGACCTCCATACGCCCTTCCTAGATTCAGTTCACTCCAGGCGACTCTAAGGTGACGTTGTGTCCAGATGCGGCTTTCGTCCAGAAAGTCATTCATTACTATGTCCTGCAGTTCCTTCGTTTTTGATCTATTTACCTTTTTTCCTCCTCCTTTTGCTTCTGAAGAGCAACAGAGGTTACATGCCCTGTGTCCAGTGCAAGCTTTACACGCGTACATTGAATGGATCCAGGATATCCGGTTATGTGACCAACATTTTGTCTGTTTTGCTAATCCAGGTGGTGGCAGGGCGCTCTCTAAGCAGCGTTTCTCCCACTGGATTGCGGAGGCATATAGCAGCAAGGGGCAAGGGTTACCTTGTGGTGTAAATTCCATCTCCACTCGGGGTTTTGCAGAGTCTTGGGCATTGTTTAAAGAGTTGACTTTTAAGAGATATTTGTGCTGCGGCGAGTTGGACATCACTGCACACTTTTGTGAGGTTTTATTGCTAGGATGTCACTGCTCCCGGTATAGCACACAGTGTGCTTACGGCTGGGACAGGGGAAAGTCAATGGACAGCGCGCCGTGTGCAATACCTAGACTGTCATATCTGGGTGGGCTTCCATGGGCCATTTCATTTAGTATCCATTGGGGTTGGCTTGGGACAATTATATTTTCCCATAGTATGTTGTACCGAAGTTGACAGACTGAAAAAGAACGTCACGTTATGGCTAGGGGTTGGAACCGGTTGAGGGAACAGAACAGAAAACCGGAAAATAACACAACTTTCAGAGGAACAGAACCAGACGTGATCAAGGGTTAGTTTTTTTGGTATTTTATTAGGACCCCCATTGGCTGTTGCAAAAGCAGCAGCTACTCTTCCTGGGGTCCATACACAACATGAAACAAAATACAGAACATCAACAGACAAGAACAGGTCAAGGACAGAACTACATACAGTATATTTCTTCAAAAGGCACAAGTAGCCTACATGTCAATGCATACACACAACATATTGAGGTCAAATAGGGGAGATGCATTGTGCTGCGAGGTGTTGCTTTATCTGGTTTTTGAAACCAGGTTTGCTGTTTATTTGAGCAATATGAGATGGAAGGAAGTTCCATGCAATAAGGGATCTATATAATACTGTATGCCTTCTTGAATTTGTTCTGGATTTGGGGACTGTGAAAAGACCCCTGGTGGCATGTCTGGTGGGATAAGTGTGTGTCGGAGCTGTGTGTAAATTGACTATGCAAATAATTTAGGATTTTCAACAAATTCATGTTTCTTGTAAAAAGAAGAAGTGATGCAGCCCGTCTCTCCTCAACTCTTTGCCAAGAGAGACTGGCATGCATAATATTTATATCAGCCTTCTGATTACAATTAAGAGTAAAACGTGCCGCTTTGTTCTGGGTCAGCTGCATCTTGGACGACTGGACAATAATCAAGATTAGACCAAATTAGAGCCTGCAGAACTTGCTTTTTGGAGTGTGGTTTTAAAAAAACAGAGCATCTCTTTATTACAGCCTGACCTCTCCCATCTTTACAACCATTGAATCTATATGTTTTAACCATGACAGTTTACAATATAAGGTAAGGCCAAATAATTTTGTCTCCTCAACTTGTTCAACAGCCACACCATTCATTACCAGATTCAGCTGAGGAATGATTTGTACCAAATATAATGATCTTAGTTTCAGAGATGTTCATGACCAGTTTATAACTGGCCACCAATTCCAAAACAGACTGCAACTCTTTGTTAAGGGTTTCAGAGACTTCATTAGCTGTGGTTGCTGATAGGTATATGGTTGAATCATCAGCATTCATGGACACACATACTTTGTTTAATGCCAGCGGCAAGTCATTGGTAAAAATAGAAAAGAGTAGAGGGCCTAGAGAGCTGCCCTGCAGTATACCAAACTTTACATGTTTGACATTAAAGAAGCTTCCATTAAATAATACCCTTTAAGTTGTATTAGAAAGATAGCTCTGAATCCACGCTATGGCAGAGGTTGAAAAGCCATAACACAAGCCATAATACGTTTTTTTCAACAACAGGTTATGATCAATAATAGCAAAGGCTGCACTGACATCTAACAGTACAGCTCCAACAATCTTCTTAAAAGCAATTTATTTCAAACGATCATCAGTCATTTGTGTCAGTGTTGAGTGCCCTTCTCTATAAGCATACTGAAAGTCTGTTGTTAATTTGCTTACAGAGAAATAGCATTGTATTTGGTCAAACACCATTTTTTTTCCAAGTTTGCTAAGAGCTGGCAGCAAGCTTATAGGTCTGCTGTTAGAACCAGTAAAGGCCGCTTTACCAGTCTTGGGTTACGTAATTACTGTGGCTTCCCTCCAGGCCTGAGGACAAAGACTTTCCTCTAGGCTCGGATTAAAAATGGTCTGGTCCAACATTAGTTAAGACAACTCTCTGAAGTTCAAAGACATTCAAAGTTCAGTCATAGAAGTCGCTCCTCCATAGGTATAATTCTGTGGGTCTAAATCAGATAGTGCATGTCATAACAACAAGATGCCTAGTGCTTCATGCCCAGCGCTCTCCTCACCTGCCAAATTTCAGTCGCATATTGCACCCTACACTACACATTTCTGTCCAATGCATTTACACAGCTTTCCGTTCCATACAAGGTGCTCTATCCATTGGTGAAGTCGCTTAATGTCGAGCTAAATGTAAAAAATATATATAAATATTTCAGAGGTTTTAAAAGAAACAGAAAGGAACGATATAAACTGTTATTTTTGGGGGGTTCGAACTGGTACAGAACTTTCATTTTGGTTCCAACACCTGGTTATTACTTCTCTTCCCTGAAGGTGGTACAGCACCTGTTTGGCCTCGCTCGTTCCTGGGCTCAGTGAAGCCCAGTATCACATTGAGGGAATGAATGTTACTTATTTTGTACATAATGTTTCTTCTAGCGTCTCTTATGACCGAAAATAACTTCTGGATATCAGAATAGCGATTACTCCATCTGGACAAAGATTTTTTCTTTAATGAGTCGGATGCAAAGGATTTACTGCCGCTCCCGGACCAGGCCCAAATACCCATCGTTCGCATGAAGAGGAGGCACCAACACATGGGGCACCGAACCAGGGGCCTTGTGAGAATTCGTCAGTAAGTGGGTAACCTACCTCTACCATCCGTCCTATTGGCCAAAAAGCAAACATTGGAGAATAAACTGGATGAGCTCCGTTCGAGACTATCCTACCAACGGGACATTAACAACTGTAATACACGACATATACAAAAGTATGTGGACAGCCTCTTAAATTAGTGGATTCGGCTATTTCAGTTACACATGTTGCTGACGGGTATATAGAACCTGAGCACACAGCCATGCAATCTCCATAGATTACAACATTGGCTGTAGATTGGCCTTACTGAAGAGCTCCGTGACTTTCAACATGGCACCTTCATAGGATGCCACCTTTCCAACAAGTCAGTTCATAAAATGTATGCCCTGCAAGAGCTGCCCCGGTCAACTGTAAGTGCTGTTATTGTGAAGAGGAAACGT
Source organism: Oncorhynchus masou masou (assembly GCF_036934945.1). Lineage (NCBI taxonomy): Eukaryota > Metazoa > Chordata > Actinopteri > Salmoniformes > Salmonidae > Oncorhynchus > Oncorhynchus masou. The sequence goes on along the minus strand of NC_088242.1, from coordinate 68,760,381 downwards.
TTAGAGGCAACAACGGCTAAGCCGCAAAGTGTTAGGCCACACAAGCTCACATAACAAGTGATAAACCATGTAGTGCTTAACAATCGTCTGTCCTCACTACCAAGTTCCAAACTTCCTCTGGAACCAACATCAGCACAAGAACTGTTCGTCGGAGGTTCATGAAATGGGTTTCCATGGCCGAGAAGCTGCACACAAGCCTAAGATCACCATGTGCAATAACAAGCATAGACTGGAGGGGTGTAAAGTTCGCTGCCATTCGACTCTGGAGCAGTGGAAACGCGTTCTCTGGAGTGATGAAACACGCTTCACCGTCTGGCAGTCCAACAGATGAATCTGGATTTGGTGGATGCCAGGAGAATGCTACCGACCCCAATGCATAGTGCCAAACAATGTTCTGGGGCTGTTTTCATGGTCGAGCTAGGTCCCTTAGTTCCAGTGAAGGGAAATCTTAACACTACAGCATACAATGACATTCTAGATCACTTTGGCGGAAGCCCTTTCCCTGTGCACAAAGCAAGGTACATACAGAAATGGTGTGTCGAGAAACTTGACTGACCAGAACAGAGCCCTGACCTCAACACCATCAAACACCTTTGGGATGAATTGGAACACCAACTGCGCTCCAGGTCTAATCACCCAACATCAGTGCCTGACCTTACTAATGCTCTTGTTAATAAATGGAAGCAAGTCCCCGCAGCAATGTTCCAACATCTTGTGGAAAGTCTTCCCAGAAGAGTGGAGAATATTAAATCAGCAAAGGGGGACAAACTCCATATTAATGCCCATGATTTTGGAATGAGATGTTCGACGAGCAGATGTCCACATACTTTTGGTCATGCAGTGTATCTTATTTTTCACCGAGTCATGGCTGAATGACGACATGGACAATATACAGTTGGCGTGCATCTGCAAGACAGAACAACTACCACCGGTAAGATGAGGGGTGGTGGTCTGTGTCTATTTGTCAATAACAGCTATAACAACAGATTACGTCATGATAAACTGTAGACCACACTATTTACTAAGAGGGTTTTCATCTATATTTTTCATAGCTGTCTATTTACTACCACAAACCGATGCTGGCAATAAGAGCACACTCATTGAGTTGTATAAGGTCATAAGCAAACAAGAAAATGCTTAGCCAGAAGCGACGCTCCTAGTGGGACTTTAATGCAGGAAACTTACATTCATTTTACCTAGTTTCTACCAGCATGTCACACGTGCAACCAGAGAAAAAAAAATCTAGACCACCTTTACTCCACACACAGAGACACGTTCTCCCTCGCCCTCCATTTGGCAAATCTGACCATAACTCTATCCCCGTGATCTGGCTTACAAACAAATACTAAAGCAAGAAGTACCAGTGACTAGCTCAATAAGGAAGACGTCAGATGATGCAGATGCTAAGCTACAGGACTGTTTTGCTAGCACAGGCTTGAATATGTTCTGGAATTTATCTGACGGCATTGAGGAGTATACCACATCAGTCAAAGGCTTCATCAATAAGTGCATCAATGACATCGTCCCCACAGTGACCGTAAGTACAAATCTCAACCAGAAGCCATGGATTACAGGCAATATTCGCAATGAGCTAAAGGCTAAAGCTGCCTTTTTTTAAGGAAAGGGACAATAATCCGGACGTTTACAAGAAATCCCGTTATGCCCTGCGATGAACCATCAAACAGGCAAAGCGTCAATAGAGGACTAAGATTGAATCCTACTACACCGGCTCTGATGCTTGCCGCATGTGGCAGGGCTTACAAACTATTATGGATTGCAAAGGGAAGCCCAGCCTCGAGCTGCCCAGTGACATAAGCCTGCCAGATGAGCTAAATTACTTCTATGCGCACTTCGAGGCAAGTAACACAGAAGCATGCAATGAGAGCACGAGGTGATCTGGACAACTGTGTGATCAGGCGCTCCATAGCTGATGTGAGTAAGACCTTTAAGCAGGTCAACAATCACAAGGCCAGACAAATTGCCAGGACATGTACTCAGAGCATGCTCTGACCAACTGTGAAGTGTGTTCACTGACATTTTCAAACTATCCCTGACCAAGTCTGTCATATCTTTCAAGCAGACCACCATAGTCCCTATGCCCAAGAACGGCAAGGTAACCTGCCTAAATGACTACCAACCATAGCATTCACATCTGTAGCCATGAATTGCTTTGAAAGGCTGGTCATGCTCACATCAACACCATCATTGCAGAAACCCTAGACCCCACTACAATCGCATACTGCTCCAACACTTGCACACTTGCACAGATGGGGCAATCTCTATTGCACTCCACACTGCCCTTTCCCACCTGGACAAAAGGAACACCTATGTGAAAATGCTGTTCATTGACTACAGCTCAGCGTTAAACACAATAGTGCCTTCAAAGCTCATCACTAATCTATGGACACTGAGACTAAACGCCTCCCTCTGAATCCTGGACTTCCTGACGGGCCACCCCAAGGTGGTAAGGGTAGTCAACAAAACATCTGCCACTCTGTTCCTCAAGACGGTGGCCCCTCAGGGGTGCGTGCTTAGTCCCCTCTTGTACTCCCTGTTCACTCATGACTGCATGGCCAAACACGACTCCAACACCATTAAGTTTGCTGAAGACATAACGGTGGTAGGCCTGATCACCGACAACGATGAGACAGCCTATATGGAGGAAGTTAGAGGCCTGACAGTGTGGTGCCAGGACAACAACCTCACCCTCAATGTGAGCAAGACCAAGGAGCTCATCGTGGAATACAGGAAAAGGAGAGTCGAGCACGCCCCAATTCACATCGACGAGGCTGTAGTGGACGCATCACCAACAAACTATCATGGTCCAAAAACACCAAGACAGTCATGAAGAGGGCACAACATTGCTTATTCCTCCTCAGGATACTGAAAAGATTTGGCATGGGTCCTCAGGTCGTCAAAAAGTTCGACAAATGAACCATCAAGAGCATTCTGACTGATTGCAACACGGCCTTATATGGCAACTGTTAGGCATCCAACCGCAATGCACTACAGAGGGTATTGCCTACGGCCCAGTACATCACTGGGGCCAAACTTCCTGCCAACCAGGACCTCTATACCAGGCGGTGTCAGAGCAAAGGCCTAACAAAATTCTTCAGCCACCCGAGTCATAGACTGTTCTCTCTGCTACCACACAGTAAGCGGTACCAGAGCACCAAGTCTAGATCAGGCTCTTTGACAACTTCTTATTCTAAAATTGATTAAATTGTTTTTTCCTCATTAATCTACACACAATACCCCATTATGACAAACCAAAAACAGGATTTTAGAGATTTTTATTTTTATATGAAATATCACATTTACATAAGTATTCAGACTCTTTACTCAGTACTTTGTTGAAGCACCTTTGGCAGTGATTACAGCCTCAGGTCTTCTTGGGTATGACTGTACAAGCTTGGCACACCTGTATTTTGGGAGTTTCTCCCATTCTTCGCTGCAGATACTCTCAAGCTCTGTCAGATTGGATGGGGAGCGTCGCTGTACAGCTATTTTCAGGTCTCTCCAGAGATGTCCGATGGGTTTCAAGGCCAGGCTCTGGCTGGGCCACTCAAGGACATTCAGAGACTTGTCCCGAAGCCACTCCTGCGCTGTCTTGGCTGTGTGCTTAGGGTCATTGTCCTGTTGAAAGGTGAACCTTCGCCCCAGTCTGACGTCCTAAGCCCTCTGGAGCAGATTTTCATCAAGGATCTCTCTGTACCTTGCGCCGTTTCCCTCAATCCTGACTCGTCTCCAAGTCCCTGCCGCTGAAAAAAATTACTACAATATGAGACTGCCACCTCCATGCTTCACTGTAGGGATGGTGCCAGGTTTCATCCAGACGTGACGGTTGGCATTCACGCCAAATAGTTCAATCTGCCTGATTGGTGGAGTGCTGCAGAGATGGTTGTCCTTCTGGAAGGTTCTCCCATCTCCACAGAGGAACTCTGGAGCTCTATCAGAGTGACTGTCAGTTTCTTGGTCACCTCCCTGACCAAGGCCAGCTCTAGGAAGAGTCTTGGTGGTTCCAAACTTCTTCCATTTAAGAATGATGGCCACTGTGTTCTTGGGGGCATTTTTTGGTAGCCTTCCCCAGATCTGTGTGTCGACACAATCCTGTCTCGGAGCTCTATGAACAATTCTTTCAACCTCGTGGCTTGGTGTTTGCTCTGACATGCACTGTCCAATGTGGGACCTTATTCAGACCGATGTGTGCCTTTCCAAATCATGTCCAATCAATTTAATTTACCGCAGGTGGACTCCAATCAAGTTATAGAAACATCTCAAGGATGCACCTGAGCTCAATTTTGAGTCTCTTAGCAAAGGGTCTGAAAACGTATGTAAATAAGTTATTTCTGTTTTTTATTTTTAATACATTTGCAAAAATCTCTAAAAACCTGTTTTCGCTTCGTCATTATGGGGTATTATATGAAGATCGACGAGGAAATCCTTTTCAGAATAAAGCTGTAACGTAAAAAGGGGAAAGGGTCTGAATACACTGTACATGCTAAAACGCACCAGTAAGATCTTGTTAGCTCGTGCTGGGCTCTGTCCTCCTCCTTGCTTTTTCTGCCCACTATGCTTAATTTCCTTCCATTGGAAATGACACCGGTGGTGTGTCTTGGGTTAATTACCAGTATCAATGCACATTAACCGTGGGATCTAGCCCCCCTCGGGTCAAGCATTTTGTTAAGGAAAACAATGTTTTGTCTGAATTTCTCTTATCAACACACTACACAATCAATGTAATTCTACATTTCAAAGGGAAAAACAACTCATGTGAGATTCATACCCTTGCCTTAGTCTGCAACAATTAAGTGGAGCTGGGTACACTACATTGAGAGCTATTTGACCAGTCAGTCAAACAAATGTGATCTAGTTGCTTTGATTATCAGAACGTGCCGTTGGATTTCTGTTAACCCATTACAGTCTAAACCCTGTCTAAGCCGTGGGAGGGGTTTTTACTAAGCTACATGGAATGGTTTTAAGGTCATACCAAGGATCATCTTGCTATTTGATTTTGAATTGTAAGATCCCTTGAAGTATCAATAAAACATGTAAAAACAAATTGGATTCAAAATACTTTGGGCCTTACTGCTATTAGCCCATACAAACGTAGATGAACAGATTATCTACATGGAACAACAGAGAGTCCCCCAAAAAACATTCACTACATGGAACAAAAGATAGTGGCGGGGGGGGTGGTCATATTAGTGTGTAGCCCAAACTGTTTGGACGATACAGATGATTTTGTGAGAAGACCGATTCTCGGGATGTTTCTTGGTCTGACAAACATTGCTCTCACTCTGTCACCTTTCACAGCAGATGCTGTCACGCACTGATCTGTTTCACCTGTCATTGTGCTGGTCTCCACCCCCATCCAGGTGTCGCCCATCTTCCCTATTATCACCTGTGTATTTAAATCTGTGTTCTCTGTCTGTTTGTTGTCAGTTCATCTTGTTCGTTCAAGCTTACCAGCGTTTTTCTGAACGCGTATGCAGACTTGAGACCCAGAGTTTCCTGTATTACGATACTGGCGGTCATTTTGAGTCTACTTGTCCCCTCAGGAGAGCTAGCTCATTCGTTATTGTGAGTACACTGGTGGGTCTGAAAGATAATTGTTCTTCTCACCTTATTCGCCCCCCTCTCTATGCCACTCTTCTGTGGGGCGACCAGTCCACGTCTCTCCAGGCACTCATCGACTCGGTGGCTGATGTGAGTCTCATAGACATTACCCTGGCGTCTGAGCTGGGCATCCCACTCAACCCCTCTCCATTCCCATGGGTGTTAGAGCGCTGGACAGGCGCTCTATAGGCCAGGTAACCCACCGGACCACCCACATCAGCCTACGAGTGTAGGGGAGGCTATCCAATTCCTGATGGTTGAGTCTCTGCAGGTCCCCGTGGTATTGGGATTTTCTTGGCTCCAGCGACACAATCCCTCCATTGACTGGGCTACTGGTGCCACTGTGGGCTGGAGCCCGTCCTGACACTCATTGCCTAAAGTGGCAGGGTAGCCTAGTGGTTAGAGCGTTGGACTAGTAACTGGAAGGTTGCAAGTTCTGACAAGGTACAAATCTGTCGTTCTGCCCCTGAACAGGCAGTTAACCCACTGTTCCTAGGCCATCATTGAAAATAAGAATTTGTTCTAAACTGACTTTAAATAAAGGTCAAATAAAATATATAAAAATAAAAGTTACAGTGCCTTGCGAAAGTATTCGGCCCCCTTGAATTTTGCCACATTTCAGGCTTCAAACATAAAGATATAAAACTGTATTTCTTTGTGAAGAATCAACAACAAGTGGGACACAATCATGAAGTGGAACGACATTTATTGGATATTTCAAACTTTTTTAACAAATCAAAAACTGAAAAATTGGGCGTGCAAAATTATTCAGCCCCTTTACTTTCAGTGCAGCAAACTCTCTCCAGAAGTTTAGTGAGGATCTCTGAATGATCCAATGTTGACGTAAATGACTAATGATGATAAATACAATCCACCTGTGTGTAATCAAGTCTCCGTATAAATGCACCTGCACAGTGATAGTCTCAGAGGTCCGTTAAAAGCGCAGAGAGCATCATGAAGAACAAGGAACACACCAGGCAGGTCCGAGATACTGTTGTGAAGAAGTTTAAAGCCGGATTTGGATACAAAAAGATTTCCCAAGCTTTAAACATCCCAATGAGCACTGTGTATGCGATAACATTGAAATGGATGGAGTTTCAAACCACTGCAAATCTACCAAGACCTGGCTGTCCCTCTAAACTTTCAGCTCATACAAGGAGAAGACTGATCAGAGATGCAGCCAAGAGGCCCATGATCACTCTGGATGAACTGCAGAGATCTACAGCTGAGGTGGGAGACTCTGTCCATAGGACAACAATCAGTCGTATATTGCACAAATCTGGCCTTTATGGAAGAGTGGCAAGAAGAAAGCCATTTCTTAAAGATATCCATAAAAAGTATCGTTTAAAGTTTGCCACAAGCCACCTGGGAGACACACCAAACATGTGCTAGATGGTGCTCTGGTGAAACCAGATGAAACCAAAATTGAACTTTTTGGCAACAATGCAAAGCGTTATGTTTGGCGTAAAAGCAACACAGCCCATCACCCTGACCACACCATCCCCACTGTCAAACATGGTGGTGGCAGCATCATGGTTTGGGCCTGCTTTTCTTCAGCAGGGACAGGGAAGATGGTTAAAATTGATGGGAAGATGGATGGATGGAGCCAAATACAGGACCATTCTGGAAGAAAACCTGATGGAGTCTGCAAAAGACCTGAGACTGGGACGGAGATTTGTCTTCCAACCAGACAATGATCCAAAACATAAAGTAATCGATTCCAGTGGCTCCGATCTCAAACCGGATGCCCTGTCCAGTGGAGGATCCTAAGATTGTGCCAGGATACCGAACCTCAAGGACCGGACCCTAAAGGAGGCCCTGTTTTTGTTTGTCCCCAAGGCAATCTACAATGGAATGGTTCAAAAATAAACATATCCAGGTGTTAGAATGGCCAAGTCAAAGTCCAGACCTGAATCCAATCGAGAATCTGTGGAAAGACCTGAAAACTGCTGTTCACAAATGCTCTCCATCCAACCTCACTGAGCTCGAGCTGTTTTGCAAGGAGGAATGGGAAAAAATTTCAGTCTCTCGATGTGCAAAACTGATAGAGACATACCCCAAGCGACTTACAGCTGTAATCGCAGCAAAAGGTGACGCTACAAAGTATTAACTTAAGGGGGCTGAATAATTTTGCACGCCCAATTTTTCAGATTTTTTAGTTGTTAAAGTTTGAAATATCCAATAAATGTCGTTCCACTTCAGGCCCCGGAAGCCGAGCCCTGTCCCTCCCACTCCAAGATCAGTAGCCCCTCTGTTGTTCGTCCTCTGTTGCCCTGTACCCTCCTTATTTTCCTACCTTTTCTGTCTAGAGTCAAAACCACGTCTGACTGCACCTTGTCTTCTGTTTCTAGGTCCATCCCTCCCCCCATGTCATCGAGGGACAGCAAGCATACACGGTGAGACGCCTTCTGAGGGTTCGACCACGTGGCAGGGGTTTCCAGTACCTGGTTGACTGGGAGGGTTATGGCCCGGAGGAGAGGTGCTGGGTTCCCGCTAAAGACATCTTGGACCCGGCACTCATCGCCAACTTTCACTGCTGCCAGCCCAGTCAACCAGGTATCCTCCCAGGTGGAATTTCGGGTGGCGTCCCTAGAGCGGGGGTACTGTCATACCCTGATGTTTCAAATGTGCTTGTCTCCACCCCCCTCCAGGTGTCGCCCATCTTCCCCATTATCTCCTATTTATACCTGTGTTCTGTCTGTTTGTTGCCTGTTCGTCTTGTTCGTCTTGTTCGTTCAAGCTTACCAGCGTTTTTCCTGTCCAGCTCCTTTCGTTTCCCAGCCTCCCTTTCCTCGTCCTCCTGGTTTTTGACCTTTGCCTGTCCTGACTCTGTACCCGCCCGCCTGACCTCTCTGCCTGCCTGCCGTCCTGTACCTTTGCTCCACCTCTGGATTACTGAACTCTGCCTGTCCCTGACCCTGAGTCTGCCTGGCCTCCTTTACCTTTGCCTTACCCTGGATTTTCGACCCCTGCCTGCCTTGACCTGTCTTTGCCTGCCCATGTTGCTTCAATAAATATTGTTACTTTGACAGTCTGCATCTGGGTCCCCGATAGATGCAGATATCTATCTTAAACTGACCGATTTTTATAGTCTGATGCGCATTTTGAGAAAGAGATATTTTTTTACTTAAACTTGTTGTAATGTTTGCAAGTATGTTACCTGTGGCTCCAGTCCAGACAACCAGTTGCCCACTTCTGAACCTGATCTGACCAATAGCTGCCTAACACCTGTGCTAAGGTCTCAACAACTCTGTTCTAGTCCAGTAGATGGCAGCAGAATATCTGTTTTTGAACGTTAAATAATTCTACGTTGGGAAAGTCATGGATGTGACTGCAGAGTAACACCTATGCATACAAGCATGTACACACACACACACACACACACACACACACACACACACACACACACACACATGTTCCATAGCCCTCTTACACAACCCCTGCATGCAGTTCCTGGAACCTGTATAATGTTCCATTGAAGTGGAGTGACCTCACAAGTTTAACAAGTCAGGATCTGGAAACCTAACAGTCCTGCAGAGCAACAATATGCTGTTGTATCTTCTCCCTGGAAATCTGCGGACCAGTTTGTCTTGAAAAGAGCCATCAGTACAGCTTTGTCAAACCAACGTGTGTGAGTGTGTGTATCAGGATTGCTGTAAGGAGAGGTATATATTTCATTTGATTGATTGGTGAGATCACAGTCTGCAACCCTTCCCCCACCCAGTCAGCTGTCTTTGTATTGTGCTGTACTCTGGAGTTTCAATAAAACAAAACAAAAAGCTCTTATATCCATTCTGTTTCTCTAATTATTTTCTTAATGTGCAGTTCACACTGGTAAAGTTGGGTCCATTGCCAGAATAATCATGTTTATTCTGCTCTGACACAATAGTAATGACTGTTTTGGTGTTTAGGCACATACCACAGTGTTGTCCAGACAGCACTAAGTGTTTTGGTGGTTTGATAGGTCATTCCGGATTATGAGCGTCACTCACTAGCGCAGGGATCATCAACTCAATTCAAAAATAATGTTCCTAATGTTTTGTACACTCAGTGTAGTTGTACTGTAATCAAATGAAACAAATTCAAATAAATGAAATAATGTTTAGCAGGCACTAATTTGCATCATGCTTGTCTTGAGCGTTTGGCCACAGGATATCATCAACATTTCTTTAAATATCCTTGTGGGGAAAACCTTTTGGTGTGGCGAATCCATGGCTAACATAGGTCTGGATTAATGTCATTGCATGCCTCATCCATGGCCTAAAGGAGGTGGTACGCTCATGGGGATGGCAATCATAAATCTTTTTTATTTAACCAGGCAAGTCAGTTAAGAACAAATTCATATTTACAATGACGGCCTGCACCGGCCAAACCCGGAAGATGCTGGGCCAATTGTGCGCCGCCCTATGGAACTCCCAATCATGGCCAGTTGTGATACAGCCTGGATTTAAACCAGGGTCTCTGTAGTGATTCCTACTTGCACTGAGATGTAGTGCCTTAGACCACTGCGCCACTCGGGAGCCCTAAATTAAATGTTATTTGTCACATATGCCGAATACAAAAGATGTAGATCTTACCGTAAAATGCTTACTTACAAGCCCTTAACCAACAATGCAGTTTTAAGATAAATATTTACTAAATAATCTACAGTAAAAAATAAAAGAGCAACAATAAAATAACAATAATGAAGCTATATACAGGGGGTACCGGTACAGAGTCAATGTGCAGGGTACAGGTTAGTCAAGGTAATTGAGGTATGTACATGTAGATAGGAGTAAAGCGACTATAAATAGATATTAAACAGCGAGTAGCAGCAGCGTAAAAAAAAGGAGGGGGTAAATGCAAATAGATCACCAGTATTGTAATCATATGTATTATGTGTTACAGTATTGTATTGTACTTGTGTATTATAGTGTTCCTGTTCATGGCTCAGTTCATAAGAGCATGGCACTAGCAACACCAGAGTTGTGGGTTTGATTTCCACTGGGGTTACATACCAAACCTTTTGTTTCTTTGGATTAAACGTAAAATAGTACATTGCAGTATAAATATCATACTTTATATGTTTCTACTTTACAGACATGCATTTTCATGATGATGTTCTCAAAATTTGTAGTAGACAAACCAGTTTAAAATATATAGGTTTACCAAATGGTTAGGTGATTATCAATTAAGAGCAGTTGGATTAAGTAAGTGATCAATGCTGTTCAAGATTCTGCGCAAATGATTATAGTAATTGTGAAGATCTCCACAGACCTGCGACAACCTACAGTGCATTCGAAAAGTATTCAGACCCCGTTACTTTTTCCATATTTTGTTACGTTACAGCCTTATTCTAAAAATTAAAAAAAATCTCATCAATCTACACACAATACCCCATAATAACAAAGCAAAAACAGTATTTTAGAAATGTTTGCAAATTTATTGAAAATTAAAACAGAAATATCTTATTTTACATAAGTATTCAGACCCTTTGATATTGATCAGGTGCATCCTGTTTCCATTGATCATCCTTGAGATGTTTCTACAACTTGATTGGAGTCCATCTGTGGTAAATTCAATTGATTTGACATGATTTGGAATGGCACACACCTGTCTATATAAGGTCCCACAGTTGACAGTCGATGTCAGAGCAAAAACCAAGCCATGAGGTGGAAGGAATTGTCCGTAGTGCTCTGAGGCAGGATTGTGTTGAGGCGGAGATCTGGGGAAGGGTACTCAAAAACAAATTCAGCATTGAAGGTCCCCAAGAACACGATGGCCTCTATCATTCTTAAATAAAATAACTTTGGAACCACCAACACTCTTCTAGAGTGGGCCTCCCGGCCAAACTGGGCAATCGGGGGAGAAGGGCCTTGACCAGGGAGGTGACCAAGAACGTGATGGTCACTCTGACAGAGCTCCAGAGTTTCTCTGTAGAGATGGGAGAACCTTCCAGACGGACAACCCTTCAGGCCTTTATGGTAGAGTGGCCAGACAGAAGCCACTCCTCTGTAAAAGCCACATGACAGCCTGCTTAGAGTTTGCCAAAAGGGACCTAAAGAACTTAGACCATGAGAAACAAGATTCTCTGGTCTGATGAAACCAAGATTGAACTCTTTGGTCTGAATGTCAATCGTCATGTCTAGAGGAAACCTGTCACCATCCCTACGGTGAAGCATGGTGGTGGCAGAAATGTGCTGTGGGAATGTTTCTCAGCAGCAGGGACTAAGAGACTAGTCAGGATTGGGGGAAAGCTGAACAAAGCATAGTACAGAGAGATCCTTGATGAAGAGCACTCTGGAACGCTCAGGATCTCAGACTGGGGTGAAGGTTCACCTTCCTTCGGGACAACAACCCTAAGTACACAGCCAAGACAATGTATGAGTGGCTTCGGGACAAGTCTCTAAATGTTCTTCAGTGGTCCAACCAGAGCCTGGACTTCAACATGATCAAACATCTCTGGAGAGACAAGAAAATAGTTGTGCAGTGATGCCACCCATCCAACCTGACAGAGCTTGAGAGGATCTGCAGAAAAGAATGTGAGAAATTCCCCAAGTACAGGTGAGCCGAGCTTGTAGCGTCATACCCAAGAAGACTCGGAGGCTGTAATCGCCGCAAAAGGTGCTTCAACAAGGTACTGAGTAAAGGGTCTGAATACTGATGTAAATGTGATATTTCCATTTATTTTTTCAGATATTTGGTCAAATTTCTAAAAACCTGTTTTTGCTTTGTCATTATGGGATATTGTGTGTAGATTGATGGGGGGGAAATCAATTTAATCAATTTTAGAATAATACTGTAACGCGACAAAATGTGGAAAAAGTCATGAGAAAGTTAAAATATCAGACTGGGGAGGTGATATAATTAATATTCTGAGCAAAAGAGAATGTTTTGGGATTTTCACCCTCCAGACATTATTTCCTAAAGGTCTTAATGATGAAATGCCTATGTATGTTATGTTGTAAATTTGAACATGAATTATGCCCCTATTTTAGATTACTCTGATGTTTTTCTTGCGCTGTACCCAACGATTTATGAAAACGTGTTTGGTTGGTTGATGTCCTCATTGTGGTTTTACAGATGTGTTTAGTAGGTTTTATGTACATACTTTATTCAAATATTATGAGATGCATATGTGTAAAAAAAATAATACCTATTATATTTCCTGAGCTGTCTTATACAGCATCTCCTAGATATAGCACAAACACTTCAAAACCTTTCTTGTGATTTATTTTTTGACTGTCTTTTTTGCCATTTATTAATGTGTTATTCAATGCGTTTCTCTGGGCTATAGTAGTAAAGGCCAAATTCAAAATTTACCAAATTATTTGTTCATATATCTACTTTTTTATAACTTAAGGTATCTTAAAATTCTAAGTCAAATAGCTAAATGATCCATAGTATGACCATCTTAAAACAATTCCATCTGTCTGCTTAGAACCATATTGACTGAATGTTCCAGGCAGGGTCCTGAATGTTCTTAAGCTGGTGAAACTGTTCTTGTGTTGGGCAATGGCAGCTGGTTAGCAGGCATTAGTGCTGTAACAATATTAGAAGGGATGTTAGGTTTGGGGAGCAAGCCTCTCCCACCCACTGCTTTGACCTCTTGAAGAACATGTGTTTGTACTGCAGGTGTTCCTGGAAAGACATGAAGACTGATCATAAGGATGTGTAAGACATGGAGACAGATCATGAGGATGTGTAACCATACAATAAACCATGTTCATCTGTAAACAAAAGAGGGTAAAGTAGACCGGTATGTGTTTTGTTATACTCAGAGTCAAAAATGGAACATTGAGATGGACTGTTAGAAAAAGGGGTGAAAAGTTTGAAGGGGGTATGACTTGTAAAAAGACTAGCCATGTACTGTTGTGTATGAGCACCTACAGTTGTGCTGTTGAGTAGACAAGCACTGTCAACAATGGAGTGAATAGGCTAGAAGAGTATACTAAAGGCCCCTCTCCTCCACAGACTGTGAGGGTAGGAAAAGTTTGAGGAGCACTAAGCTTGTGTATTAGTGATTTTGTTTTCTCAAGAGGTGATAGTGCTTTATACACTGCTCAAAAAATAAAGGAAACACTAAAATAAAATTAGGGTAGCCTAGTGGTTAGAGCGTTGGACTAGTAACTCACTGTTCCCAGGCCGTCATTGAAAATAAGAATTTGTTCTTAACTGACTTGCCTGGTTAAATAAAGATAAAATAAATAGATCTGAATGAATGAAATATTCTCATTAAATACTTTTTTCTTTACATAGTTGAATGTGCTGACAACAAAATCACACAAAAATTATCAATGGAAATCAAATTTATCAACCCATGGAGGTCTGGATTTGGAGTGACACTCAAAATTAAAGTGTAAAACCACACTACAGGCTGATCCAACTTTGATGTAATGTCCTTAGAACAAGTCAAAATGAGGCTCAGTAGTGTGTGTGGCCTCCACTTGCTTGTATGACCTCCCTACAATGCCTGGGCATGCTCCTGATGAGGTGGCGGATCGTCTCCTGAGGGATCTCCTCCCAGACCTGGACTAAAGCATCTGCCAACTCCTGGACAGTCTGTGGTGCAACGTGGCGTTGGTGGATGGAGCGAGACATGATGTCCCAGATGTGCTCAATTGGATTCAGGTCTGGGGAACGGGCGGGCCAGTCCATAGCATCAATGCCTTCCTCTTGCAGGAACTGCTGACACACTCCAGCCATATGAGGTCTAGCATTGTCTTGCATTAGGAGGAACCCAGGGCCAACCGCACCAGCATATGGTCTCACAAGGGGTCTGAGGATCTCATCTCGGTACCTAATGGCAGTCAGGCTACCTCTGGCGAGCACATGGAGGGCTGTGCAGCCCCCCAAAGAAATGCCACCCCACACCATGACTGATCACCGCCAATCCGGTCATGCTGGAGGATGTGGCAGGCAGCAGAACGTTTTCCACGGCGTCTCCAGACTATGTCACGTCTGTCACATGTGCTCAGTGTGAACCTGCTTTCATCTGTGAAGAGCACAGGCCGCCAGTGGCGAATTTGCCAATCTTGGTGTTTTCTGGCAAATGCCACCTGTGGATGCCGGGCCCTCATACCACCCTCATGGAGTCTGTTTCTGACCGTTAGAGCAGACACATGCACATTTGTGGCCTGCTGGAGGTCATTTTGCAGGGCTCTGGCTGTGCTCCTCCTGCTCCTCCTTGCACAAAGGCGGAGGTAGCGGTCCTGCTGCTGGGTTGTTGCCCTCCTACGGCCTCCTCCACGTCTCCTGATGTACTGGCCTGTCTCTTGTTAGCGCCTCCATGCTCTGGACACTACGCTGACAGACACAGCAAACCTTCTTGCCACAGCTCGCATTGATGTGCCATCCTGGATGAGCTGCACTACCTGAGCCACTTGTGTGGGTTGTAGACTCCGTCTCATGCTACCACTAGAGTGAAAGCACCGCCAGCATTCAAAAGTGACCAAAACATCAGCCAGGAAGCATAGGAACTGAGAAGTGGTCTGTGGTCACCACCTGCAGAACCACTCCTTTATTGGGGGTGTCTTGCTAATTGCCTATAATTTCCACCTGTTGTCTATTCCATTTGCACAACAGCATGTGAAATTTATTGTCAATCAGTGTTGCTTCCTAAGTGGACAGTTTGATTTCACAGAAGTGTGATTGACTTGGAGTTACATTGTGTTGTTTAAGTGTTCCCTTTATTTTTTTGAGCAGTGTATATAAATATCTAGTCATGTTTATGTCACATGCCATGTAGACTTATGACAGCGTTGTCTGCCTTAAACCCCATTCGTATAAAATTTTACCCCTTCACTTATTCAGTCTGTCAGAGGAAAAATGGCTAACTCTCTGTTTTGCGCAAAAATCACACTGAGAGCCAACAACTGACCACTGACGCAATGTGGACGTTTATGCTCATTCTTCAAAATAAAGGCCTGAAACTACGTCTAAAGGCTGTAGACACCTTAGGGAAGCCACAGAAAAAGGAATCTGGTTGATATCCCTTTCAATGGTCATTGGGGATGCATAGGAACAAAGAGCTTTCAAAATAAGAGTCACTTCCTGATTGGATTTTTCTCAGGCTTTCGCCTACAATATCAGTTCTATTATACTGACAGACAATATTTTTACAGTTTTGGAAACTTTAGAGTGTTTTCTATCATAAGCTGTCAATTATATGCATATTCTAGCATCTGGTCCTGAGAAATAGGCCGTTTAGTTTGGGAACGTTATTTTTCCAAAAATAAAAATAGTGCCCCCTAGCTTCAAGAGGATTTATTAAGCAGCAGTTCTCTCTCAGTGGGTCTAACCCCAAGAAGTTCTGGAAAACAATTAAAGACCTGGAGAATAAACCCTCCTCCTCACAGCTGCCATGTCCCTTAAAGTTGATGAGCTTTTTAATCACCACATCATTAAGTCAGGATTCCTATTGGACTAAGCCATGCCTCCTTGCCCGTCCAAAGTTTCATTATCTCCCACCCCTTCTAATGCGACTAGCCCCGGTGCTCATCCTTCTTTTGCCCCTGCCCTGTTACAAAGTTTCTCCCTGCAATCGGTCACTGAGTCTGAGGTGCTAAAGGAGCTCCTTAAACTTGACCCCAAAAAAACACCTGGGTCAGATGGTTTAGACCAGTTCTTCTTTAAGGTTGCTGCCCCTATAATCGCCAAGCCTACCTCTGACCTTTTTAACCTGTCTCTCCTCTCTGGGGAGGTTCCCATTGCTTGGAAGGCAGAACGGTTCATCCTTTATTTAAAGGGGGAGATCAAGCTGATCCTAACTGCTATAGGCCTATTTCTATTTTGCCCTGTTTATCAAAAGTGTTGGAAAAACTTTCTTGATGTCTACAGTATTCTCTCTGGTATGAAATCTGGTTTCCACTCAGGTTATGGATGTATCACTGCAACCTTAAATGTCCTCAATAATGTCACCATTGCCCTTGATTCTAAGCAATGTTGTTCTGCTATTTTTATTGACTTGGCCAAAGCTTTTGATACAGTAGACCATTCCATTCTTGTGGAGCGACTAAGGAGTATTGGGGTCTCTGAAGGGTCTTGGACCTGGTTTGTTAACTACCTCTCTCAAAGAGTGTAATAAAGTCAGAATTTCTGATGCCTCAGCCACTGCCTGTCACCAAGGGTGTACCCCAAGGCTCGATCCTAGGCCCTGCGTTCTTCTCAATTTACATCAACAACATAGCTCAGGCAGTAGGAAGCTCTCTCATCCATTCATACAGATGATCCAGTCTTCTACTCAGCTGGCCCCTCCCCGGATTTTGTGTAAAACGCTCTACAACAAAGCTTTCTTAGTGTCCAATAAGCTTTCTCTGCCCTTAACCTTGTTCTGAACGCCTCCAGAACAAAGGTCATGTGGTTTGGTAACAAGAATGCCCCTCTCCCCACAGGTGTGATTACTACATCTGAGGGTTTAGAGCTTGAGGTAGTCACCTCATACAAGTACTTGGGAGCATGGCTAGATGGTACACTGTCCTTCTATCAGCACATATCAAAGCTGCAGGCTGAAGTTAAATCTAGACTTGGTTTCCTTCATCGTAATCACTCTTCTTTCACCCCAGATGCCAAACTAACCCTGATTCAGATGACCATCCTACCCATGCTAGATTACTAAGACGTAATTTATAGATCAGCAGGTAAAGGTGCTCTCGAGCGTTCTTTACCATTCGGCCATCAGATTTGCCACCAGTGCTCCTTACATCACTGCACTCTATAATCTTCTGTAAACTGGTCATCTCTGTATACCCGTACCCGTTGTATACCCCACAGGTTGATGCTTATTTATAAAACCCTCTTAGGCCTCACTCCCCCCCTATCTGAGATATCTACTGCAGCCCTCATCCTTCACATACAACACCCGTTCTACCAGTCACATTCTGTTAAAGGTCCTCAAAGCACACACATCCCTAGGTTGCTCGTCTTTTCAGTTCGCTACAGCTAGCAACTGGAAGGAGCTGCAACAAACACTCAAACTGGACAGTTTTATCTCAATCTCTTCATTCAAAGACTCAATCATGGACAATCATGGACACTCTTACTGACAGTTGTGGCTGCTTTACGTGATGTATTGTTGTCTCTACCTTCTTGCCCTTTGTGCTGTTGTCTGTGCCCAATAATGTTTGTACCATGTTTTGTGCTGCTACCACAATGTGCTGCTGCCATGTTGTGTTGCTACCATGTTGTTGTCATGTTGTGTTGCTATCATGCTGTGTTGTCATGTGTTGCTGCCATGCTATGTTGTTGTCTTAGGTCTCTCTTTATGTAGTGTTGTGTTGTCTCTCTTGCGTGATATGTGTTTTGTCCTATTTTTTTATTCCATTTTTTTATTTTTTTTAATACCAGCACCTGTCCCCACAGGAGGCCTTTTGCCTTTTGGTAGGCCGTCATTGTAAATAAGAATTTGTTCTTAACTGACTTGCCTTGTTAAATTTAAAAATAAAAAAAAATTGAATAGAGGAGGAACCCTGTCAATTCTATACGCTTGAGAGACTGTTTACAACTGGAGTATGCAGAACTGGTTTTATCAACTGTGCACCCATATCTGTGTGTTGGCCATTTGTGATTATACACAAGTTATTTTAGGACATCAGACATTCAGCCAGGTCAAAAATCAAATCAAATCAAATCAAATGTATTTGTCACATACACATGGTTAGCAGATGGTAATGCGAGTGTAGCGAAATGCTTGTGCTTCTAGTTCCGACAATGCAGTAATAACTAACAAGTAATCTAACTAACAATTCCAAAACTACTACCTTATACACACAAGTGTAAAGGGATAACGAATATGTACATAAGATATATGAGTGAGTGATGGTACAGAGCGGCATAGGCAAGATGCAGTAGATGTTATCGAGTACAGTATATACATATGAGATGAGTAATGTAGGGTATGTAAACAAAGTGGCATAGTTTAAAGTGGCTAGTGATACATGTATTACATAAAGATGCAGTAGATGATATAGAGTACAGTATATACGTATACATATGAGATTAATAATGTAGGGTATGTATACACTATATTAAGTAGCATTGTTTAAAGTGGCTAGTGATATATTTTACATCAATTCCCATCAATTCTCATTATTAAAGAGGCAGGAGTTGAGTCAGTGTGTTGGCAGCAGCCACTCAATGTTAGTGGTGGCTGTTTAACAGTTTGATGGCCTTGAGATAGAAGCTGTTTTTCAGTCTCTCGGTCCCAGCTTTGATGCACCTGTACTGACCTCGCCTTCGGGATGATAGCGGGGTGAACAGGCAGTGGCTCGGGTGGTTGTTGTCCTTGATGATCTTTATGGCCTTCCTGTGACATCGGGTGGTGTAGGTGTCCTGGAGGGCAGGTAGTTTGCCCCCGGTGATGCAATGTGCAGACCTCACTACCCTCTGGAGAGCCTTACAGTTGTGGGCGGAGCAGATGCCGTACCAGGTGGTGATACAGCCCGCCAGAATGCTCTCAATTGTGCATCTGTAGAAGTTTGTGAGTGCTTTTGGGTACAAGCCGAATTTCTTCAGCCTCCTGAGGTTGAAGAGGCACTGCTGCACCTTCTTCACGATGCTGTCTGTGTGGGTGGACCAATTCGGTTTGTCTGTGATGTGTACGCCGAGGAACTTAAAACTCACTACCCTCTCCACTACTGTCCCATCGATGTGAATAGGGGGGTGTTCCCTCTGCTGTTTCCTGAAGTCCACAATCATCTCCTTAGTTTTGTTGACGTTGAGTGTGAGGTTATTTTCCTGACACCACACTCCGAGGGCCCTCACCTCCTCCCTGTAGGCTGTCTCGTTGTTGTTGGTAATCAAGCCTACCACTGTTGTGTCGTCCGCAAAATTTGATGATTGAGTTGAGGCGTGCGTGGCCACGCAGTTGTGGGTGAACAGGGAGTACAGGAGAGGGCTCAGAACGCACCCTTGTGGGGCCCCAGTGTTGAGGATCAGCGGGGTGGAGATGTTGTTACCGACCCTCACCACCTGGGGGCGGCCCGTCAGGAAGTCCAGTATCCAGTTGCACAGGGCGGGGTCGAGACCCAGGGTCTCAAGCTTGATGACGAGTTTGGAGGGTACTATGGTGTTAATGCCTAAACTTAACCTTAAACACTTCTAAATTTGATGTTTGCAGCAACTTCAAAATGTGATGTTTGAGGAACATGGATGAACGTCTAATTCTGATCTGAGACTGAGTGGGCTAGTTTCAGCCGGACGTGACAATGACATTAATACATGTTAATAGCTGAATAGACAATATTTTTGGAATTGGCTATCTAGTTAGTCTGGAACTTTCAAATAAATTCCCTGGTTTTCCCGAAAAACTGTTTGGAGGATCCTGGATCAGGAAGTGATGAGCAGGAAAGCCTCCAACCAGGATTTCTGGGAAAACAGGGAATTTATTGATAGTTCCCTAGAATTATGCTACCCTAACCCGGTGTATAGGTGTTGGTGTGTCAATCAAATGGTCATCTGTGATCAAGGTAATATTTCGAAGCTCTGATGTGTTTTTACAGTTTCTAGAAATTTGGGATTGTAGAAACACCATCACACACCCACATATAGCAGATGTTCTGAAAGAGCTGCAAAACCTGGACCCATACAAATCAGCTGGGCTTGACAATCTGGACCCTCTATTTCTGAAACTATCCGCCGCCATTGTCGCAACCCCTATTACCAGCATGTTCAACCACTCTTTCATGTCGTCTGAGATCCCCAGGGATTGGAATGCTGCTGCGGTCATCCCCCTCTTCAAAGGGGGAGACAATCTGGACCCAAACTGTTACAGACCTATATCCATCCTGCCCTGCCTATTTAAGGTCTTCGAAAGCCAAGTCAACAAACAGATCACTGACCATCTCGAATCCCACCGTACCTTCTCCGCTGTGCAATCTGGTTTCCGAGCCGGTCACGGGTGCACCTCAGCCACGCTCAAGGTACTAAACGATATCATATCCGCCATCGATAAAAGACAGTACTGTGCAGCCGTCTTCATCGACCTGGCCAAGGCTTTCGACTCTGTCAATCACCATAATCTTATCGGCAGACTCAGTAGCCTCTGCTTTTCTAATGACTGCCTTGCCTGGTTCACCAACTACTTTGCAGACAGAGTTCAGTGTGTCAAATCGGAGGGCATGTTGTCCGGTCCTCTGGCAGTCTCTATGGGGGTGCCACAGGGTTCAATTCTCAGGCCAACTCTTTTCTCTGTATATATCAATTATGTTGCTCTTGCTGCGGGCGATTCCCTGATCCACCTCTACGCAGACAACACCATTCTGTATACTTCTGGCCCTTCCTTGGACACTGTGCTATCTAACCTCCAAACGAGCTTCAATGCCATACAACACTCCTTCCGGGGCCTCCAACTGTTTTTAAACACTAGTAAAATCAAATGCATGCTTTTCAACCGTTCGCTGCCTGCACCCGCACGCCCGACTAGCATTACCACCCTGGATGTTTCCGACCTAGAATATGTGGACATCTATAAGTACCTAGGTGTCTGGCTAGACTGTAAACTCTTCTTCCAGACTCATATCAAACACCTCCAATCCAAAATCAAATCTAGAATCGGCTTTCTATTTCGCAACAAAGCCTCATTCACTCACGCCGCCAAACTTACCCTAGTAAAACTATCCTACCGATCCTCGACTTTGGCGATGTCATCTACAAAATAGCTTCCAATACTCTACTCAGCAAACTGGATGCAGTTTATCACAGTGCCATCCGTTTTGATACTAAAGCACCTTATACCACCCACCACTGCGACCTGTATGCTCTAGTCGGCTGGCCCTCGCTACATATTCGGTGCCAGACCCACTGGCTCCAGGTTATCTACAAGTCCATGCTAGGTAAAGCTCCGCCTTATCTCAGTTCACTAATCACGATGGCAACACCCACCCCTAGCACGCGCTCCAGCAGGTGTATCTCACTGATCATCCCGAAAGCCAACACCTCATTTGGCCACCTGTCCTTCCAGTTCTCTGCTGCCTGTGACTGGAACGAATTGCAAAAATCACTGAAGTTGGAGACTTTTATCTCCCTCACCAACTTTAAACATCTGCTATCTGAGCAGCTAACCGATCGCTGCAGCTGTACATAGTCCATCGGTAAATAGCCCACCCAATTTACCTACCTCATCCCCATACTGTTTTTATTTATTTACTTTTCTGCTCTTTTGTACACCACTATCTCTACCTGCACATGACCATCTGATCATTTATCACTCCAGTGTTAACCTGCTAAATTGTAATTATTCACCTACCTTATGCCTTTTGCACACAATGTGTATAGATTAATTTTTTTATTTTTTATATACTGTTATTGACTTGTTTAATATTTACTCCATGTGTAACTCTGTGTTATTATCTGTTCACACTGCTATGCTTTATCTTGGCCAGGTCGCAGTTATAAATGAGAACCTGTTCTCAACTAGCCTACCTAGTTAAATAAAGGTGAAAAAAATATATTCAAAAAATAAATAAAAATGTTGATAGACTATTTGTAATGTTTGCTGTAGGTCTTGACCTGTTCCTCTCACCCACTCAATAGCCTAGTCAATACTTGTATCAAATTATTAATTTGCTTACAAAAGACTGATAAAGACAGAAAAATATAAAAGGAAACCATTTTTAAGCATTTCACTGTAAGTAAACACCTGTTATGACAAATAAAATTTAATTTGATTTGAGTTGGGATGTGGTCAGTGAGGTGTCATCTTCAGAACGTTGCTGATAGAAATGTAATGAAATAGAGCTGAAATTACTCCTCTAAGAGATGGACAATCATATCTGTCCTATACAATGTATTTCTATCTGAATGCACTGTAACGGTATACCCTCCTGAACAGGCCTCTGCTGTAGAGGAATGTACATCTTGCCCCCTTCTCTCTCCCCCACCTTCACTCTCTGTCGCTGCTCTAACATCAAAACATCTGGTTTCATGGGGCTGTCTTGGATTTCAGGAAACCCTCTCTGTGAGCATGACATCACTCCACAACAGTCTTCTGGAGCAAGCAGAATTACTAAGCATGTGTGTGTGTATGCACGTGTGGGTACATTTTGCATTACTCAGCTGATTCAGTGCTTAGTAAACAATTTCCCTGCATCACTGACTGACAGAGGTACAAATAATGCTAAAAAATAGAGCTGCTTCTTTTCCTCTTCCTCATAGAAATAAATACCTCAAGCTAGAATCCTTGTCTGAATAAAATACACTATAAAATGTCATAACTTAGTGACTGATAGTGACTGTGATCTGAAGTACACCCAGAATAATCTTAAGACTTACAGTATGACTGTCCAGTCTTGCTTCAACTCATTCTAGGTTTTCAGCAGATCACGAGTTGATCTAAGTTCAGTAACTAAGTGACAGTCATAATCAGTAACAGTTGTTCAGAATGGCACAAACTGACCTGAGTTCAGTCACTCAGTGATGATCTTTGTCAGTAACAGTTGATCAGCAGTACCTGAGCTGATCCAGGTTCAGCAGTAGCCGATCGAGGTAGCCCTTGAGTCTGTTTAGTGCCACTGGACTCACACTAAGACCAAACTTTCTGACACTGTCCTTCAGAGGCTCCTCCAACCCACCCTCTCCTGTCTGTTTCTGCTGGTGACCTGGGCAGCGCGACGTCATCCAGTTCTCCAGCTGACCCCGCATGGTGGAGGCATCTTCCACCAGCTGTTTGAGGTCCGCCATGTCTAGGGAGATCAGCAGTTCCTGGTAGAACCCCATGGTCTCTACTATGGAAGGCAGGCCTTCTATAGGCTGGTCTCCTGCAGCTGGCGGGAAAAACAATTCCAGGCCGTCAATTACCAGGTTAGAAGAGGAAGGGAGCTGGAGGGAGGGAGGGAGGGAGGGAGGGAGGGAGGGAGGGAGGGAGGGAGGGAGGGAGGGAGGGAGGGAGGGAGGGAGGGAGGGAGGGAGGGAGGGAGGGAGGGAGGGAGGGAGGGAGGGAGGGAGAGAGAAAGATGTGAATAAAATAAGATTTATGCAGACTAAATATTGTTTTACAAGTCACATTTATCAACAAGCCAAAGATTGCATTAGTCAGTACACTGATTGATTGATTGATTGATTGATTGATTGATTGATTGATTGACTGACTAATTGATCGATGGATTGATTACCTTTTTGATTTCCATCTGTGTCCTGTACACCATGGTCTGAGCAAGGAATTTGACCTTGGTTCTCACTATGTCCAACGACAGTGAAGCTCCTGCCCCCATGCTGAAAAGTGCCAGTAGAGAGGACACCAGGAGGGCCATGGAACAATCCATATCTGTAGTCTGTATGAACAGGTGTATGCGCGTGAATGTGTGTACGGGTGTCAGTGTGTATGTATAAAAAATAGCACAGGTATTCCTGTAGGAGGGCAGAGATACATCCTATAAGTTCAGGTTGTTCTTTTATTGTCTGTTACAGAACACATACACTCATGCACTTCCATAATGTTCATATACATTTGCTTATTTTTAAAGTCTTAAACTTCAATGGCATGTTTTGGTTGAGAATAAATATTTGTTTTAGACCAATCAATATTTGGCAGAGTGTTGGGGGTGAAACCCCTACCAAGAGAGAACAGCCTGCCCTCTGATAAATAGGCTACAGATAAGATTCACCGTACTACACCCATACTACTGAAAACAGACAGAACCCAGTCTACCAAGTCTACCTGATCTACTTGGTTGGCTGTATATTCCACATGCTTCCTTTCAAACGTTCTTTCTAAAGTTAAATGTTTACTTTTAAAAAAGGCACCTCATTTCATGAAAGACAATCAAACCAAACCATGCATTACGGACAAGATAAAGTTTCACTACATCACCTGTTCAAGTCTGTACATATTATTTCAGTAGCACATGCTAACAAAGAGAGAGCGAGAGAGAGTAATAGTGACAAAAATAATGACAGAGGTAGAGAGAGTGATAGAGAAAGTGCAGTGGAGAGAGTATCTTACCTCTGAGGGTCTGTGTGTGTCACTCCCAGGCTACATCAGGTCTTCTCTTATAGCTGAGGGCAGTTGACTCATCTCTTACTCACTCTTACCTCTCCCCCATCCTCCCCTTTACTCACCTCTCCTCCCCCTCTACACAAGAGTCCCCTGGTAGTCTGGGTAGCAGGACAGGAGACGGGAGTTTGAAAACATACACACACACATATATATTTAGTGTATTTAGTGTATACCTCCTGGCTCTCTTTCTCATCTCTCCATGGATGGTACATTTACATGTTTGAAAAGTAGGGTGTTCCCTGATCCGCTCCACTTTCCTCTCCATTTCTATTAATTACCAAACTTCAAATTTACAGAGTCAAACTGAGCCACTAGCTCTGTGTGTGTGTGTGTGTGTGTGTGTGTGTGTGTGTGTGTGTGTGTGTGTGTGTGTGTGTGTGTGTGTGTGTGTGTGTGTGTGTGTGTGTGTGTGTGTGTGTGTGTGTGTGTGTGTGTGTGTGTGTGTGTGTCTGTTGACTACAATAAGTACCCGAGTGTATGTCACCATTAGGCTGATCCCTATCTCATTGTTGTATGCGTCTTATTGACTGGCATGGGAGAGACTGTTAATGTCATTACAGTGTAAATATCTACTGCAACACCCAAAACATGGGGACAGGCAGTGGTGGAAAAAGTACTCAATTCTCACACTTGAGTAAAAGTAAAGATACTTCAATAGAAAATGACTCAAAAAAGTATTTAGTCAGCCACCAATTGTGCAAGTTCTCCCACTTAAAAATATGAGAGAGGCCTGTAATTTTCATCATAGGTATACTTCAACTATGACAGACAAAATTACGAGAGAAAAAAATCCAGAAAATCACATTGTAGGACTTTTAATGAATTTATTTGCAAATTATGGTGGAAAATAAGTATTTGGTCAATAACAAAAGTGTATCTCAATACTTTGTTATATACCCTTTGTTGGCAATGACAGAGGTCAAACGTTTTCTGTAAGTCTTCACAAGGTTTTCACACACTGTTGCTGGTATTTTGGCCCATTCCTCCATGCAGATCTCCTCTAGAGCAGTGATGTTTTGGGGCTGTTGCTGGGCAACACGGACTTTTAACTCACTCCAAAGATTTTCTATGGGGTTGAGATCTGGAGACTGGCTAGGCCACTCCAGGACCTTGAAATGCTTCTTACGAAGCCACTCCTTCGTTGCCCGGGCAGTGTGTTTGGGATCATTGGCATGCTGAAAGACCCAGCCACGTTTCATCTTCAATGCCCTTGCTGATGGAAGGAGGTTTTCACTCAAAATCTCACGATACATGGCCCCATTCATTCTTTCCTTTACACAGATCAGTCGTCCTGGTCCCTTTGCAGAAAAACAGCCCCAAAGCATGATGTTTCCACCCCCATGCTTCACAGTAGGTATGGTGTTCTTTGCATGCAACTCAGCATTCTTTGTCCTCCAAACACGACGGGTTGAGTTTTTACCAAAAAGTTATATTTTGGTTTCATCTGACCATATGACATTCTCCCAATCTTCTTCTGGATCATCCAAATGCTCTCTAGCAAACTTCAGACGGGCCTGGACATGTACTGGCTTAAGCAGGGGGACACGTCTGGCACTGCAGGATTTGAGGCCCTGGCGGCGTAGTGTGTTACTGATGGTAGGCTTTGTTACTTTGGTCCCAGCTCACTGCAGGTCATTCACTAGGTCCCCCCGTGTGGTTCTGGGATTTTTGCTCACCGTTCTTGTGATCATTTTGACCCCACGGGATGAGATCTTGCGTGGAGCCCCAGATCGAGGGAGATTATCAGTGGTCTTGTATGTCTTCCATTTCCTAATAATTGCTCCCACAGTTGATTTCTTCAAACCAAGCTGCTTACCTATTGCAGATTCAGTCTTCCCAGACTGGTGCAGGTCTACAATTTGGTTTCTGGTGTCCTTTGACAGCTCTTTGGTCTTGGCCATAGTGGAGTTTGGAGTGTGACTGTTTGAGGTTGTGGCCAGGTGTATTTTATACTGATAACAAGTTCAAACGGGTGCCATTAATACAGGTAACAAGTGGAGGACAGAGGGGCCTCTTAAAGAAGAAGTTACAGGTCTGCGAGAGCCAGAAATCTTGCTTGTTTGTAGGTGACCAAATACTTATTTTCCACCATAATTTGAATATAAATTCATAAAAAATCCTACAATGTGATTTTCTGGATTTTTTTTCCTCATTATATCTGTCATAGTTGAAGTGTACCTATGATGAAAATTACAGGCCTCTCTCATATTTTTAAGTGGGAGAACTTGCACAATTGGTGGCTGACTAAATACTTTTTTGCCCCACTGTACTTAAGTTTAAAAAGTAAAGGTAGTTGCTAAAATGAACTTAAGTATCAGAAGTGAAAGTACGTATAATTTAAAATTCCTTATATTAAGCAAACCAGATCGCACAATTGTATTTTTATTTTTATTTACGGACAGCCATGGTCACAGTCCAACACTCAGACATCATTTAAAAACAAAGCATTTGTGTTTAGTGAGTCCGCCAGATCAGAGGCAGTTGGGATGACCAGGGATGTTCTCTAGATAAGTGTGTGAATATTGGACCATTTTCTGTCCTGCTAAGCATTCAAAATGTAATGAGTACTTTTGGGTGTCAATGAAAATGTATGGAGTATAGAGTACATACTTTTCTTTAGGAAAGTAGTTAAGTAAAAGTAAAAGTTGTCAAAAATACAAATAGTAAAGTAAAGTACAGATACCAAAAAATGACTTAAGTCAAAAATACTTTAAAGTACTACTTAAGTACTTTACACCATTGGAGACAGGAGGGAGCAGATCAGTGTCTGATGACTGGAGGGAGTAGGCATCACAGTGGTCAGCAGTGTCTGATTAAATCACTGCCAGAGGGACACTGTCATGGTGCCCAGAACTCGGGTCACTTAGCTCTGGTGGTCCCAGTGACAATAATACAGCAGCCCTGGTCACAGTCTCCAGCACCCCCGGGGGGTATTATTGACTGACCTTCATGTCTTAACGTAATGATGCACTGTCGTTTTTCTTTGCTTATTTGAACTGTTCTTGACATAATATTGACTGTTACCAAATAGGGCTATCTTCTGTATACCAACCCTACCTTGTCACAACACAACTGATTGGCTCAAATGCATTAAGAAGGAAATAAATTCCACAAATGTACTTTTAACAAGGCACAGCTGTTAATTCAAACGCATTCCAGGTGACTACCTCATGAAGCTGGTTGAGAGAATGCCAAGAGTGTGCAAAGATGTCATCAAGGTAACTACTTTGAAGAATCTCAAATCTCAAATATGTTTTGACACTTGTTTAACACTTTTTTGATTACTACATGATTCCATATGGGGCGGCAGGGTAGCCTAGTGGTTAGAGCGTTGGACACTGCTGACCACTGTGATGCCAACTCCATCCGTTGGACTAGTAACCGAAAGGTTGCATGTTCGAATCCCCGAGCTGACAAGGTACAAATCTGTCGTTCTGCCCCTGAACAGGCAGTTAACCCGCTGTTCATATGCCGTCATTGAAAATAAGAATTTGTTCTTAACTGACTTGCCTAGTAAAATAAAGGTTAGAAAAAAAATATACATATATATGTGTGTTATGTCATAGTTTTGACGTCTTCACTATTATGCTACAATTTAGAAAATAGTACAAATAAAGAAAAACCCTGGAATGAGTAGGTGTGTGATGCCATTGGTTGATTGAGTGTACTTTCTGATCTAAAAATGAATGGATTAATGTTTTGTAGCAATAATTGTGGCCTTTGTCTTTCGCCAATTGCACGATCATGCTCGCAGTGAGTAGATATAGTTGTCCTAAATTGGACTTGTGTCAACGAAGTTCCTAGCTGCCACGACGTTACATGATATTTAGGGTGACTCATATTCTCTGGCTTCATAAAGGCTACAGCCCAACGGGAGACCTACTTCCTTGTTCAATTGTGTTCCCACCCTCAAAGGTGGGCTTTTCAAAACGGAGGCGGTACTAGATTCTTTGTAGATGTTCACGGGAGCTATGTTACCGTGCACGGTCTATCTGAGATTGCTAAATAATTATGGCTGCTTCTGGTGTTTCCTCTTTCCAACTAGAGCCGGACGTCAAAACATGTTTTTATTAAATTGGGGTTTTTACTTTGAGTGATAAGACCAATTTGAATCACTGAGGAATGTCATTCTAAATTTTGGTTGGATAAATAGTTGGGTTGTTAATTATGATTTGGAATATGAATGATTTTCCTGACCTATTCTCTATTTCTGACTACATCTCTGAGCATGAGGACTTAGAGGGATGTCTGTTCAATATGTTGTGAGGAGCTAATGCTATAAATTATGGGATACTCCTTTTTCTGGTAAAATATTCTTTGTGTAATGTTCCTAAGATCTGTTATTTGTCATGTGAGTTTAGATTGGTGTGTCTTTGCTATTAAGTATCTCAGTTGCCATTATGTTGACACTCTCAGAGAATTAATTTATGGACACTGAATTGATCTGAGAGTCACAGGGCTATGGTGAAGCTCATATAATTAAAGATGGACGTTATGATAACTCTGACTTGTGTGTGGTTTGCTCTCTCATGATTTGGTTTTTAGCAAGCATCTATGACAAATCAGGACAGGTCGTTTCACTGAGCAGCCATTACGAACACAGGATGTAAAACAGTGATTTTGATTTTAAATTTGGATATATCTTCCAAGTGTCCTTAAACATTAAGATACAATTTCCAATACAAACACATTTTCACATATAAACACACTGTTGCAAACATAATACATAATACACTAACATATTGACGCGATAAATACTAAAAATATATTGATTCTTCATCTACTATAGTCCAACACAAAATTCTGTGTATTATATTTAAATTGTTTTAAAGTATTGTTTAAATTTATATATTGAGAGGTTTCTGGTTTGCTCAGATAAATTATTCAATTTCTTTATGCTCTACATCGAAATGGTATTTGGCCTATTTCTCTTTTCTGTCTGGATAACACATAGATGGTGGACAATCTATTCCTAGTATTTACTGAATGTCTGTCTCTTACCGACTGAATACAGTTGTGAATAGAGTTTGGCCATTTTAAATGGTGTATATTATGAAATAAAATGAGCATGTTTTTTTCAATTATCTTGTTAATTGATGACCAACCAAGAGCATTGCGCATGACTACAACAGAAGAACCATATCGCCACCTTAAAACAATCCTTGCTGCTTTGTTCTGTGCAATTTGCAGGCTCCTAATATTTAGCTATCCTTCTGATCATGCATGCTGTTTTAATATATTGTTTTTACATAGATTAGTTATTTGAGACGACCATTATAAGCAGTTGTCTAGCTGCACTCCTAGTAGTTTGTTTTCTGCCACTTCTTCAATGCCAGTCTGCACAGTGCGATATCAACCCTGAGCATATTGTGACTGCTTTTCTCCACCATTACTCCAGATTACTGGGCCGTTATTCCAGATCCTCAGCCCAGCCCCGAAGCTAGCCATTGAACCAGGCCCATCCCCCGGCCTGCTCATTGGACCCTATGATCACTCAGCTACACAGCTGATGCCTCCCGGACTCTTCACTAACACGACTAGAAGCCACTACATCGCCGGATTCCTGCCGTAAGCTCTGGACCTTTGCATCGGATCATCGCAACTAGCTAGCTGCTACCCAGTGGCTATAGTGGCTAATGCCCTTGTCCCGAAGCTAGCACCAGTTGAGTGCATCTCCCGGCTAGCAAACAGGCGCATCTCCCGGCTAGCAAACGATATTACTCCAACTACATTACCTCTTTTGCCATTGGCCTGGACCCTTTGTCGACATGGAGCCCCGCAGATCCATCACGACTGGTCTGCCGACGGAATTCCATCCGATGTGCCCTCAAACGGCCTTTGTCGGACGCCAATGAAGACGCTTCTGCTAGCCCTTGCCTGCTAACATTATGAATGCCATGTCTCCCTGCTTGCTAGCGTAGTAACGACTTCCTTGTTTAATCTATTTCGCTTCACTGGACCTTATGACCACCTGACTACATGGCTGATGCCTGCTGGACTGTTCATTAATCACGGTACTCCATTTTGTTTATTTTGTTTATCTGTCGGCCCCAGCCTCGAACTCAGGCCCTGTGTGTAGTTAACTGACACTCTCTGCCCATTCATCGCCATTTTACCTGTTGTTGTTGTCTTAGCTGATTAGCTGTTGCTGTCTTACCCGTTGTCTTAGCTAGCTCTCCCAATCAACACCTGTGATTGCTTTATGCCTCGCTTTATGTCTCTCTCTAATCTAATGTCAATATGCCTTGTATACTGTTGTTTAGGGTAGTTATCATTGTTTTATTTTACTGCGGAGCCCCTAGCCCCACTCAACATGCCTCAGATACTTCTTTTGTCCCATCTCCCACACATGGGGTGACCTCACCTAGCATAACTAGTGCCTCCAGAGATGCAACCTCTCTTATCGTCACTCAATGCCTCGGTTACCCTCCACTGTACCCGCACCCTACTATACTCGTCTGTATATTATGCCTGAATCTATTCTACCACGCCCAGAAATCTGATTATTTTATTCTATGTCCCCAACGCACTAGGCGACCAGTTTTTATAGCCTTTAGCCGTACCCTCATCCTACTCCTCCTCTGTTCCTCGGGTGATGTAGAGGTTAACCCAGGCCCTGTGTGTCCCCAGGCGCTGTCATTTGTTGACTTCTGAAACCGTAAAGGCCTTGGTTTCATGCATGTTAACATCAGAAGCCTCCTCCCTAAGTTTGTTTTACTCACTGCTTTCCGCCAACCCTGATGTCCTAGCCGTGACTGAATCCTGGTTTAGGAAGGCCACCAAACATTCTGAGATTTCCATCTCAAACTACAACATTTTCCATCAAGATAGAACTGCCAAAGGGGGAGGAGTTGCAATCTACTGCAGAGATCTATCTTCAGAGTTCGTTCTGTTAGGTGACCTAAACTGGGATATGCTTAACACCTGGCCATCCTACAATCTATAATCTAAGCTTGATGCCCTCAATCTCACACAAATTATCAAGGAACCTACCAGGTACCCTAAATCTGTAAACATAGGCACCCTCATAGATATTATCCTGACCAACTTGCCCTCCAAATACACCTCTGCTGTTTTCAATCAGGATCTTAGAGATCACTGCCTCATTGCCTGCATCCGTTATGGGTCCACGGTCAAACAATCACCCTTCATCACTGTCAAATGCTCCCTAAAACACTTCAGCGAGCAGGCCTTTCTAATCGACCTGGCCCGGGTATCCTGGAAGGATATTTACCTCAACCCAACAGTTGAGGATGCCTGATTGTTCTTAAAAAGTAATTTCCTCACCATCTAAAATAAGCATGCCACATTCAAAAAATGTAGAACAGATATAGCCCTTGGTTCACTCCAGACCTGACTGCCCTCGACCAGCACAAAAATATCCTGTGGCATACTGCACTAGCATCAAATAGTCCCCGTGATATGCAACGTTTTAGGGAAGTCAGGAACCAATATACAGTCAGTTAGGAAAGCAAAGGCTAGCCTTTTCAAACAGAAATTTGCATCCTGTAGCTCTAATTCCAAAAGGTTCTGGGACACTGTACAGTCCATGGATAATAAGAGCACCTCCTCCCAGCTGTCCACGGCACTGAGGCTTGTAAACACTGTCACCACTGATAAATCCACGATAATCGAGAATTTCAATAAGCATTTCTCTACGACTTGGCTACCCCTATCCCGGCCAACAGCTCCGCATCCCCCGCAGCTACTTGCCCAATCCTCCCCAGCATCTCCTTAAACCAAATCCAGATAGCAGATGTTCTGAAAGAGCAAAACCTGGACCCGTACAAATCAACCAGGCTAAACAATCTAGACCCTCTCTTTCTAAAATTATCTGCCACCATCGTTGAAACCCTTATTACTAGTCTGTTCAACCTCTCTTTCGTATCGTCCGAGATTGCTAAAGGTTGGAAAGCTGCCGGGATCATCCCCCCTCTTCGAAAGTGGGAAGACCCTCTAGACCCAAACTGTTTCAGACCTATATCCATCCTGCCTTGCCTTTCTAAAGTCTTCGAATGCCAAGTTAACAAACAGATCACTGACCATTTTGAATCCCACCATACCTTCTCCGATGTGCAATACGGTTCCCGAGCTAGTCATGGGTGCACCTCAGCCACGCTCAATGTACTAAACGATATCACAACCGCCATTGATAAAAGACAGTACTGTGCAGCCGTCTTCCTCAACCTGGCCAAGGCTTTCGACTCTGTCAATCACCGTATTCTTATCAGCAGACTCAACAGCCTTGGTTTCTCAAATGACTGCTTCGCCGGGTTCACCAACTACTTCTCAGATAGAGTTCAGTGTGTCAAATCGAAGGGCCTGTTGTCCGGACCTCTGGCAGTCTCTATGGGGGTGCCACAGGGTTCAATTCTCGGGCCGACTCTGTATATATCAATGATGTCACTCTTACTGCGGGTGATTCCTTGATCTACCTCCACGCAGATGACACCATTCTTTATACTTCTGGCCCTTCTTTGGACACTGTGTTAACAAACCTTGAAACAAGCTTCAAAGCCATACAACTTAGAATATGTGGACAAATACATATGTGTCTGGCTAGACTGTAAATTCTCCTTCCAGACTCATATTAAGAATCTGCAATCCAAAATTAAATCTAGAATCGGCTTCCTATTTCGCAACAAAGCCTCCTTAAATAATACTGCCAAACATACCCTTGTTAAACAGATTATCCTACCGATCCTTGACTTCGGCGATGTCATTTAAAAAAATAGCCTCCAACACTCTACCCAGCAAACTGGATGCAGTCTATCACAGTGCCATCCATTTTGTCACCAAAGCTCCATATCCTTATACCACCCACCACTGCGACCTGTATGCTGCCGTCGGCTGGCCCTCGCTACATATTCGTCGCCAGACCCACTGGCTCCAGGTCATCTATAAGTCTTTGCTATGAAAAGTGCCGCCTTATCTTAGCTCACTGGTCACCATAACAACACCCACCCATAGCACGTGCTCCAGCAGGTATATCTCACTGGTCATCCCAAAAGCCAACACCCACTTTAGCCGCCTTTCCTCCCACTTCTCTGCTGCCAATGACTAGAATGAATTGCAAAAATCGCTAAATTTGGAGACTTATATCTTCCTCACTAACTTTAAGCATCAGCTATCTGAGCAGCTTACCGATCTCTGCAGCTGTACAGAGCCCATCTGTAAATAGCTCACCCAACTACCTACCTCATCCCCATATTGTTTTAATTAACTTTTTTGCTCTTTTGCACCATAGTATTTCTACTTGCACATCATCATCTGCACATATATCACTTCAGTGTTCATTTGCTAAATTGTAACTACTTCGTTACTATGGACAATTTATTGCCTTACCTCCTTACTCCATTTGCACACACTCTATATAGATTTTTATATTGTGTTAATGACTATACTTTTGTTTATCCTATGTGTAACTCTGTGTTGTTTTTTGTCGCACTGCTTTGCTTTATCTTGGCCAGGTCGCAGTTGTAAATGAGAACTTGTTCTCAACTGGCCTACCTATAAAATTAAACAAATTGTACTCCCCCAATACTTAATTGTATCCCATGTTGTGTTGACATTTTCTTAGCGAAACAGACCAACATAACTTTGGTTTTCTTGGTGTTTAAACTTCTTAGGGCTGCAATCCCGTTAACGTGATCGTAATGACAACAGCCAGTGAAAGTGCAGGGTGCCAAATTCAAAACAAGAGAAATCTCATAATTAAAATTCCTCAAACATACATGTATCTTATGCCGTTTTAAAGGTAATCTTGTTGTTAATCCCACCACAGTGTCCGATTTCAAATAGGCTTTACAGCGAAAGCACCACAAATGATTATGTTAGGTCACCAATAACTCACAGGAAAAATCAGCCATTTGTCCAGCCAAAGAGAGGAGTCACAAAAAGCACAAATAGAGATAAAATTATTAATCACTAACCTTTGATGATCTTCATCAGATGTGACTCATAGGACTTCATGTTACACAATACATGTATGTTTTGTTTGATAAAGTTCATATTTATATAAAAAAATCTCAGTATACATTGGGAGCGTTACGTTCACTAGTTCCAAAAACATCCAGTGATATTGCAGAGAGCCACATCATTTTACAGAAATACTCATTATAAATGTCGATAAATACAATTGTTAGACAGCTGTGTCAGATTTCAAAAAAACTTTACGGAAAAAGCAAACCATGCAATAATCTGAGACGGCACTCAGAAAATAAAAAAAATATTCTGCCATGTTGGAGTCAACAGAAATCACATATTCCCTTACCTAATATTCCCTTACCGTTGACGATCTTCATCAGAATGCACTCCCAGGAATCCTAGTTCCACAATAAATGCTTGATTTGTTCGATAATGTCCATTATTTATGTCCAAGTAGCTACTTTTGTTAGCGCGTTTAGTACACAAATCCAAATGCTCGTGCAGGTCCATCTGAACGTCGGACAAAAACTTTAAAAAGTTATATTACAGGTCAAAGAAACTAAGTATAGAATTAATGTTTAGGATGTTGTTATCCAAAATCTTCAATGAAGTTCCAACCGGAGAATTCCTATGTCTGTAAAGAAGTCATGGAACACAGGTCACTATCATGTGAAATGCGCATGACCAGGACCTGGCTCTCTGCCAGACCACTGACTCAAACAGCTCCCATCCGGCCTCACAACACAGTATCATTCAAGTTTCTGAAGACGGTTGACATCTAGTGGAAGCCATAGGAAGTGCAACTTTATCCATATCACACTGTGTATTCAATAGGGGCTGGGTTGAAAATCGACCAACCTCAGATTTCCACTTCATGTTTGGATTTCTTCTCAGGTTTTTGCCTGCCATATGAGTTTTGTTATACTCACAGACATCATTCAAACAGTTTTAGAAACTTCAGAGTGTTTTCAATACAATATGAATACTAATATGCATATATTAGCAACTGGGACTGAGGAGCAGGCCGTTTACTCTGGGCACCTCTGAGCATCTTTCATCCAAGCTACTCAATACTGCCCCTGCAGCCACAAGAAGTTAAAACAAGTTTGTTCCGGCAACCAACTCCCTGATATTCTCCAAATCTCCTTGTAAAGCTTGCTGTACCTGTTGAACCAATTGTCTTGTTGTCTTGCTGTATAACTTGTAGTATCAACTACAAATATAGTAGCTTGAGTTACAGATAAGGCATAAGGAAGGTCATTGGTATATATTAAATAAAGAAGTGGCCCAAGGCAACTGCCCTGCAATATTCCACAGTTTAAAGCATGAGGGGAAGAAAATAAACCATTGATATAGGTGGACTGTTTCCTGTCAGTTAGATATGACTGTACCCAATTCAATGCTACCTCCTTAAAATCATAATGCATTAATTTTGTCAAAATTATTTCATCATCCACGAAATCAAATGCTGCACTAAAATATAAAAATAGTACACCCACAAACCTGTCATTATCCATAGCATGACAAACCTGCCATTATCACTAAGGCCATTACAGAAAACACCAGACTGATACAGATCAGGATTATATGTGAAGATAACATTGAGGAGAGTAGCCTTTTCTGGGTGTTTGGAGTCATACCTTGTGGGATTGGTAATAATCTGAGAAAGATTTCAAATCCAATCACATTTTATTAGCCACATGCGCCAAATACAACAGACCTTACATTGGAATGCTTACTTACAAGCCACTAACCAACAATGCAGTTACAAAAATATGAATAAGAATAAGAAATAAAAGGAACAAGTAATTAAAGAGCAGCAGTAAAATAACAATAGCAAGACTATATACCAGGAGGTACCGGTACAGAGTCCATGTGCGGGGGCATCAGTTAGTTGAGGTAATTGAGGTATAATGTGCACATAGGTAGAGTTATTAAAGTGACAATGCATAGATAATAACAAAGAGTAGCAGAGGCGTAAAGGAGGAGTGTGGGGGGAGGGGGAAATGCAAATAGTCTGGGTAGCCATTTGATTAGATGTTCAGGAGTCTTATGGCTTGGGGGTAGATGCTGTTTAGAAGCCTCTTGGACCTAGACTTCCGGTACCGCGTTCCGGTACCGCTTATCGTGCGGAAGCAGAGAGAACAGTCTACGACTAGGTTGGCTGGAGTTTTAGGGCCTTCCTCTGACACCGCCTGGTATAGAGGTCTTGGATGGCAGAAAGCTTGGCCCCAGTGATGTACTGGGCCGTATGCACTTCCCTCTGTAGTGCCTTATGGTTGGAGGCCGATCAGTTGCCATACCAGGCAGCGATGCAGCCAGTCAGGATGCTCTTGATGGTGCAACTGTAGAACCTTTTGAGGATCTGAGGACCCATGCCAAATCTTTTTAGTCTCGTGAGGAGGAATAGGTTTTGTCGTGCCCTCTTCACGACTGTCTTGGTTTGCTTGGACCATGTTAGCTTGTTGGCGATGTGGACACGAAGGAACTTGAAGCGCACAACCTGCTCTACTAGAACCCCATCGATGAGAATGGGGGCTTGTTTGGATTTCCTTTTCCTGTAGTCCACAGTCATCTCCTTTGTCTTGATCACGTTGAGGGAGAGGTTGTTTCCTGGAACCACACGGCCAGGTCTCTGACCTCCTCCCTATAGGCTGTCTCGTCGTTGTCGGTGATCAGGCCTACCACTGTTGTGTCATCGGCAAACTTAATGATGGTGTTGGAGTTGTGCTTGGCCGTGCTGTCATGAGTGAAAAGGGAGTACAGGAGGGAGTACTGAGCACGCACCCCTGTGTTGTGGATCAGCATGGCGGATTTGTGGTTAACTATCCTTACTACCTGGTGGTGGCCTGTCAGGAAGTCCAGGATCCAGTTGCAGAGGGAGGTGTTTAGTCCCAGGGTCCTTAGCTTAGTGATGCGCTTTGTGGGCACTATGGGGTTGAACGC
Source organism: Oncorhynchus masou masou (assembly GCF_036934945.1). Taxonomy (NCBI): domain Eukaryota; kingdom Metazoa; phylum Chordata; class Actinopteri; order Salmoniformes; family Salmonidae; genus Oncorhynchus; species Oncorhynchus masou. The sequence goes on along the minus strand of NC_088242.1, from coordinate 68,722,919 downwards.
TGAGCTGTCGTCAATGAATAGCATTCTCACATTGGTGTTCCTTTTGTCCAAGTGGGAAAAGGCAGTGTGGAGTGCAATAGAGATTGCGTCGTCTGTGGATATGTTAGGGCAATATGCAAATTGGAGTGGGTCTAGGGTATCTGGGATAATGGTGTTGATGTGAGCCATGACCAGCCTTTCAAAGCACTTCGTGGCTACAGAAGGGAGTACTACGGGTCGGTAGTCATTTAGGCAGGTTACCTTAGTGTTCTTGGGCACAGGGACTATGGTGGTCTGCTTAAAACATGTTGGTATTACAGACTCAGACAGGGAGAGGTTAGAAATGTCAGTGAAGACACTTGCCAGTTGGTCATCGCATGCTCACAGTACACGTCCTGTTAATCCAAATGGCCCTGCGGCCTTGTGAATGTTGACCTGTTTAAAGGTCTTACTCACATCAGCTGCATAGAGCATGATCACACAGTCGTCCGGTACAGCTGGTGTTCTCATGCATGATTCAGTGTTATTTGCCTCGAAGTGAACATAGAAGTAGTTTAGCTCGTCCCGTAGGCTCGTGTCACTGGGCAGCTCTCGACTTTGCTTCCCTTTAGGGATTCCCATTGCTTTAGGACTTGGTCAGGTGGTTTAAGCATGTCCCAGTTTAGGTCACCTAGCAGGAAAAATTCAGACTTAGTGTAAGAGGCCAGGAGAGAGCTTAGAGCAGGTAGGGTACAGGCCGGTGCTGATGGAGGATGATAACCTCCAGCAACAGTCAACAAATAGCTATTTGAAAGTATAATGCTTAAAACCAACCAATCAAATTGTTGGGGACAGACTTGTTGAAGAAAACCAAGCACTGAATATGATCCTTGGTAAAGATTGCCACACCTCCATCTTTGGAAGATCTGTTTTGAAGAAAAAGGTTGTAACCAGAAAGGTTAACATCATTATTCAAACACTCAGTAATGACCTAAACATCTGGATTGGAGCTGTGAACCCACACTTTCAATTGATCCATTTGAGGTAATAAGCTTCTATTATTAACGTGCAGAAAACCCAGGCTTTTACAAGAGGAGAAATCAGTGAAACATATCAGAACACAAGTCAGAATTGGGGCTAGCAACAGAAGATGGGCCAGCGTGCACATGCACATTTCCAGATATCATCAACAGGAATACAATCAAGACACGGCAGAGAACAGGGAGAGCTCCGCAGTGTTGATTTATGACATTTGAATATGCATTAGATGGCAACAAGATCATATTATACAGCAATTTCATCAGGTAACATGAATACAAAGCCGGCGAGAGGTGGTTAGAATAGGATGGGAGGACAAACGTCTGTGTAACCAAGAGAGTCAGAGTCCCGGGTGTGGTTATAAACATTCTCTGTTTGAAAGTTCATTGTCAAAGTATGCAGGAGTCATGAGGCAAATAGCAAAACGCACAAGAAAAAATACATAACGACTTGGGGCTAGCCATTGTAAGTTCAGAGTCACTCGCCCCAACAGTGCCTGTGTGCTGGTGGCGAAAGAAAGCTCTGGAGAGAGAGGGGTGAGTGTGGTGGGGGTACCTGTACCAGGCAGGGGTAGACAACCAGGGCAGACGGTGAACAGATCGCCAGGTGGAATCCAAGCAGCAGTGCAGCAGGAGTAGGTGTCACACCCTCTTGGGAGAAGCTTTTATTTCTGGAGGCAGAGTTCTTGAAGAAAATGCCAGTGGATGGTCTCTGAACAGCGGCAAGGGGCTTAAAGGACACTGGATTTGGGTGGGGTAGCCTGCCATTTGTTGGGCTCAAAAGGCTTCGACATCTCTCACTTCACACCAGTGCTAATTGAAGTTGTATCTGGTCTGTCTGGTCTTTCTCAGTTCCTGGTTGGATGGTGTCCTTGGTAGTATTAATCATTCCAGGTAATTTTGCCCAAAATTAGGTTGTATGTTTGGAGTTTTGACCTGGAGTGAAGGTATGCTGTGGAGGGTAGCATCCTGTATACAGTAGCAAGAAAAGGTATGTGAACCCTATGGAAATACCTGGATTCCTGCATTAATTGGTCATACAATTTGATCTGATCTACCTCGCCTACCTTAGCTATTTGATCCCTGGTTCATTGAACGTGTTTCATACAGTAGCTTATCAGTGCAGTATATTACTTTGTGGGGGATTAAGTGCCACAATGGCAGGAGATACTGTATGATACATGGGATCAGAGAGGAGCCTTCCATTGTCAGTATCAGTGATAATGTTATTTTGTGAAGTGGTTCGTTGCACCATTCAACACAATTTTCAGTCACCTTTTTGGCCCATGGTGACTTGAGCTTTCAGACAAGTAAAAAAAGTTCATGTCAAGCCCTGTCCAGACATAGTATGTCCAGCGTGGAGGATTGTCCACATGGAGGTCCAGCTGGTGCTTACACAGGTGTTCTCAAGCTCGACTCCAGAATGCAACTAATTTATTTTTATTTTTTATTTTACCTTTCTTTTACTAGGCAAGTCAGTTAAGAACAAATTCTTATTTTCAATGACGGCCTAGGAACAGTGGGTTAACTGCCTGTTCAGGGGCAGAACGACAGATTCATACCTTGTCAGCTTGGGGATTCGAACTTGCAACCTTTCGGTTACTAGTCCAACACTCTGGTTAGCAGATGTTAATGCGAGTGTAGCGAAATGCTTGTGCCTCTAGTTCCGAACGTGCAGTAATATCTAATAAGTAATCTAACCTAACAATTTCACAACAACTACCTTATACACACAAGTGTAAAGGAATGAATAAGAATATGTACATCAAAATATATGAATGAGTGATGGCCGAACGGCATTGTCAAGATGCAGTAGATGGTATAGAGTACAGAATATACATATGAGATGAGTAATGTAGGGTATGTAAACATTATATAAAGTGGCATTGTTTAAAGTGGCTAGTGAAACATTTATTACATCAATTTTCCATTATTAAAGTGGCTAGAGTTGAGTCAGTATGTTGGCAGCGGCCCCTTAATGTCATTGATGGCTGTTTAACAGTTTGATGGCCTTGAGATAGAAGCTGTTTTTCAGTCTCTCGGTCCCCGCTTTGATGCACCTGTACTGACCTAGCCTTCTGGATGATAGCGGGGTGAATGGGCAGTGGCTCGGGTGGTTGTTGTCCTTGATGATCTTTATGGCCTTCCTATGACATCAGGTGGTGTAGGTGTCCTGGAGGGCAGGTAGTTTGCCCCCGGTGATGCGTTGTGCAGAACTCACTACCCTCTGGAGAGCCTTGCGGTTGTGGGCGGAGCAGTTGCCGTACCAGGCGGTGATACAGCCCGACAGGATGCTCTCGATTGTGCATCTGTAAAAGTTTGTGAGTGTTTTTGGTGACAAGCCGAATTTCTTCAGCCTCCTGAGGTTGAAGAGGCGCTGCTGCGCCTTCTTCACCACGCTGTCTGTGTGGGTGGACCATTTCAGTTTGTCTGTGATGTGTATGCCGAGGAACTAAAAACTTCCCACCTTCTCCACTACTGTCCCGTCAATGTGGATAGGGGGCTGCTCCCTCTGCTGTTTCCTGAAGTCCACGATCATCTCCTTTGCTTTGTTGACATTGAGTGTGAGGTTATTTTCCTGACACCACACTCCGAGGGCCCTCACCTCTTCCCTGTAGGCCGTCTCGTCATTGTTGGTAATCAAGCCTACCACTGTAGTGTCGTCTGCAAACTTGATTGAGTTGGAGGCGTGCATGGCCACGCAGTCATGGGTGTACAGGGAGTACAGGAGAGGGCTGAGAACGCACCCTTGTGGTGCCCCAGTGTTGCGGATCAGCAGGGTGGAGATGTTGTTACCTACCCTCACCACCTGCGGACGGCACATCAGGAAGTCCAGGACCCAGTTGCACAGGGCGGGGTCGAGACCCAGAGTCTCGAGCTTAATGCTGAGTTTGGAGGGTGCTATGGTGTTAAATGCTGAGCTGTAGTCAATGAACAGCATTCTTACATAGGTATTCCTCTTGTCCAGATGGGTTAGGGCAGTGTGCAGTGTGATTGCGTTGTCTGTGGACCTATTGGGGCGGTAAGCAAATTGGAGTGGGTCTAGGGTGTCAGGTAGGGTGGAGGTGATATGGTCTGTGACTAGTCTCTCAAAGCACTTCATGATGACGGAAGTGAGTGCTATGAGGTGGTAGTCATTTAGCTCAGTGACCTTAACTTTCTTGGGAACAGGAACAATGGTGGCCCTCTTGAAGCATGTGGGAACAGCAGACTGGGTTAAGGTTTGATTGAATAAGTCCGTAAACACAACAGCCAGCTGGTCTGCGCATGCTCTGAAGACGCAGCTGGGGATGCCGCCTGGCCCTGCAGCCTTGCGAGGGTTAACACGTTTAGATGTTTTACTCACATTGGCTGCAGTGAAGGAGAGCCCGCAGGTTTTGGAAGTGGGCCGTGCCAGTGGCACTGTATTGTCCTCAAAGCGAGCAAAGAAGTTGTTTAGTTTGTCTGGGAGCATGACATTGTGGTCCGTGACAGGGCTGGTTTTTCTTTTGTAGTCCATGATCGACTGTAGACCCTGCCACATACCTCTTGTGTCTGAGCCGTTGAATTGTGACTCTACTTTGTCTCTATGCTGACGCTATACTGAAGCTTGTTTGATTGCCTTGCGGAGGGAATAGCTACACTGTTTGTATTCGTTTATGTTTCCGGTCACGTTGCGCTGATTAAAAGCAGTGGTTCACGCTTTCAGTTTTGCCCGAATGCTGCCATCAATCCACGGTTTCTGGTTGGGGAATGTTTTAATAGACGCTATGGGTACAACATCACCGAAGCACTTGCTAATAAACTCGCTCACCGAATCAGCGTATTCATCAATGTTGTTGTTTGACGCTATGCGGAACATATCCCAGTCCACGTGATCGAAGCAATCTTGAAGTGTGGAATCCGATTGGTCGGACCAGCATTGAACCTGAGCACAGGTGATTCCTGTTTTAGTTTCTGTCTATAGGCTGGGAGCAACAAAGTGGAGTCGTGGTCAGCTTTTCTGAAAGGGGGGTGGGGGAGGGCTTAATATGCGTCGTGGAAGATAAATTAACAATGATCCAGGGTTTTGCCAGCCCGGGTCGCGCAATCGATATGCTGATGATATTTAGGGAGCCTTGTTTTCAAATTAGCCTTGTTAAAATCCACAGCTACAATAAATGCAGCCTCAGGATATGTGGTTTCCAGTTTACATAGAGTCAAAGGAAGTTCCTTCAGGGCTGTAAATGTGTCTGCTTGGGGGGGAATCTACACGACTGGGATTATGAACGAAGAGAAATCTCATGGTAGATAATGCGGTCAGCATTTGATTGTAAGGAATTCTAGGTCAGGTGAACAAAGGACTTGAGTTCCTGTATGTTGTTATGATCACACCACGTCTCGTTTATCATAAGGCATACACCCCCGCCCTTATTCTTACCAGAGAGATGCTTGTTTCTTTCGGCGTGATTCGTGAAGAAACCAGGTGGCTGTACCGACTCCGATAGCATGTCTCGAGTGAGCAATGTTTCTGTGAAACAAAGAACGTTACAGTCTCTGATGTCTCTCTGGAAGGCAACCCTTGCTCGGATTTTGTCTACCTTGTTGTCAAGAGACTGGACATTGGCAAGTAGTATGCTCAGGAGCGGTGCGCCCGTCTACAGAGCCTGACCAGAAGACCGCTCTGTCTGCAGCGCCATTGTTTTGGGTCGCTGGCTGGGATCCGATCCATTGTCCTGGGTGGCGGACCAAACAGAGGATCTGCTTCAGGAAAGTCGTATTCCTGGTCGTAATGTTGGTGAGTTGACGTTGCTCTTATATCCAATAGTTCCTCCCTACTGTATGTAATAAAACCTAAGATTTCCTGAGGTAACAATGTAAGAAATAACACATAAAAAAAAAAAAATACTGCATAGTTTCCTAGGAACACGAAGCGAGGAAGCCATCTCTGTTGGCGCCAGAAGATACATAAGTAAAGGTCAAAAGTTGATGTCTCTATGTCCCAGCCAGAGAGAGGGTTCAGTGAGGGTTTCATGTTTAAAGGTACGGGGTTTTAGTACACACATCAACATTGCGTGGGTTTATGGATTCAGTCTATCACAGTGCCAACCGTTTTGTCACCAAAGCCCCGTATACTTCCTACCACTGCAACCTGTACGCTTTCGTTGCCTGGCCCTCGCTTCATACTCATCTCCAAACCCACTGGCTCCAGGTCATCTACAAGTCTCTGCTAGGTAAAGCCCCGCCTTATCTCAGCTCACTGGTCACCATAGCAGCACGCGCTCCAGCAGGTATATCTCACCCCTAAAGCCAATTCTTACTTTGGCCGCCTCTCCTTCCAGTTCTCTGCTGCCAGTGACTGGAACTGCAAAAATCACTAAAACTGGAGACTCTTACCTCCTCCCACTAGCTTTAAGCACCAGCTATCAGATCACTGCACCTGTACATAGCTCATCTGTATATAGCCCATCCAGTCTACCTCATCCCCATACTGTATTTATTTAGCTCCTTTGCACCCCAGTAGATCTACTTGCACATTCATTTTCTGCACATTCTACCATTCCAGTGTTTAATTGCTATATTGTAATTACTTCGCCACCATGGCCTATTTATTGTCTTACCTCTCTTATCCAACCTCATTTGCACATGCTGTATATAGATTTTTCCACTGTATGTTTTGTTTATACCATGTGTAACTCTGTTGTATGTGTCAAACTGCTTTGCTTTATCTTGGCCAGGTCACAGTTGCAAATGAGAACTTGTTCTCAACTAGCCTACCTGGTTAAATAAAAGGTCAAATAACATTATTAAATTTTATTATTATTTTTTTTTTTTAAATGTGGATGTTCCCAAAACGTATTGATTCTTTGAAAAATGTTCTTGAATCACAGATGACCATTTAACATGAATACAGACAGACTAAACAAACTGTCTTTGTAAGTTCTTTAATAAAAATTTCATTTACATTTTTGAAAGCTCTGACATTCTTTGCATTATTATTGACCAATAGTTAACATGAACATAAAACACAGTAAAGAGTAAAGCATCAGCATCTGTTGTGAAGAACACACACATTATTTAACATGTGCTTCCAGCTGATGCAGTCTGTCAGAGTCGGGGTCAATTCAGGAAGTTAATTATATTCCGATATTCCATCTCTTAGCTTTCCTTTACCACTGATGGCATACCACACGTTGTGTATAACATGAGGACAGACATATGACAGCGTACTACGCCGGACTCTCCAATATACATAGTTCAATGTTATTCCAACCATCATACCCTTGTTGCAACATGTCAATGATGTAGAAACCAACATAAGGAAAAGGTTATTGGGGTATACCAAAAAAATGGCCTCGCTCTCTCTCTCACACACAACTAACTGTTGAACCATTTATTCTTCTTGATGTTTGTGGTCTTGTTGCCACCCATCAGTTTCCTCTTGTACTGTTCAACTAGGTTATCAAAGCGGTCATCCTCTTGGTTCCTAAACCGCTTCTTGGCCCCCTTTGCGCTCTGGAAAACAATTGAAGACAGTTCAATGTATTACCTGTTCTTGGGGCCAAGGCATGCAGACATGGGTAATGTGTGTGTGTGCGAGTGTAACCTTTGTTCTGGGCTGTGTAGGTTTCTCCAGTGACGTTCCTCCCTGTAGCTCTCTCCTGCTGGGCCGGTTCTTGGGCTTCTTAGGCTGGGCAGGCTGCGGATTCCCCTTATCACGTGCCCTGCACAATGAAAATTTTACCATGTAGTTTGTGTTACATTATGATAGGTAAAGTAGAGTTTAAGTCGGACGTTCACATACACCGTAGCCAAATACATTTAAACTCAGTTTCACAATTCCTGACAATTCCTGATAATCCTAGTAAAACGTCCCTGTCTTAGGTCAGTTAGGATCACCACTTAAATTTTAAGAATGTGAAATGTCAGAATAATAGTAGAGAAATATTTATTTCAGCTTTTATTTTTTTCATCACTTTCCATGTCAGAAGGTAGCATTGCCTTTAAATTGTTTTACCTGGGTCAAACGTTTCGGGTAGCCTTCCACAAGCTTCCCACAATAAGTTGGGTGAATTTTGACCTATTCCTACTGACAGAGCTGGTGTAACTGAGTCAGGTTTGTAGGCCTCCTTGCTTGCACACACTTTTTCAGTTCTGCCCAAAAATATTCTATAGGATTGAGGTCAGGGCTTTGTGATGGCCACTCCAATACATTGACTTTGTTGTCCTTAAGCCATTTTGCCACAACTTTGGAAGTATGCTTGGGGTCATTGTCCACTTGGAAGACCCATTTCCAACCAAGCTTTAACTTCCTGACTGATGTCTTGAGATGTTGCTTCAATATATCCACAATTTTCCTCACTTATGATGCCATCTATTTTGTGAAGTGCACCAGTCCCTCCTGCAGCAAAGCACCACCACAACATGCTGCTGCCACCCCGCGTTTCACAGTTGGGATGGTGTTCTTCGGCTTGCAAGCCTCCCCCTTTTCCTCCAAACATAATGATGGTTATTATGGCCAAACAGTTCTATTTTTTTCACAACAGAGGACATTTCTCCAAAAAGTACGATATTTGTCCCCATGTGCAGTTGCAAACCATAGTCTGGCTTTTTATGGCGGTTTTGGAGCAGTGGCTTCTTTCTTGCTGAGCGGCCTTTCAGGTTTGTCGGTATGGGACTTGTTTTACTGTGGATATAGATACTTTTGTACCCGTTTCCTCCAGTATCTTCACAAGGTCCTTTGCTGTTGTTCTGGAATTGATTTGCACTTTTCGCACCAAAGTTTGTTCATCTCGAGCAGACAGAACACGTCTCCTTCCTGAGCGGTATGACAGGTCCCATGATGTTTATACTTGCGTACGTACTATTGTTTGTACAGGTGAACGTGGTATGGTACCTTCAGGCTTTTGGAAATTGCTCCCAAGGATGAACCAGACTTGGCTATTATTTTTCTGAGGTCTTGGCTGATTTCTTTTGATTTTCCCAAGATGTCAAGCAGAGGCACTGAGTTTGAAAGTAGGCCTTGAAATACATCCACGGGTACACCTCCAATTGACTCAAATTATGTCAATTAGCCCACTAGAAGCTTCTAAAGCCATGACATCATTTTCTGGAATTTTCCAAGCTGTTTAAAGGCACAGTCAACTTAGTGTATGTAAACTTCTGACCCACTGGAATTGTGATGCCATGAATTATAAGTGAAATAATTTGTCTGTAAACAATTGTTGGAAATATTACTTGTGTCATGCACAAAGTAGATGTCCTAACCGACTTGACAAAACTATAGTTTGTTAACAAGAAATTTGTGGAGTGGTTGAAAAATGTATTTTAACCAACCTAAGTGTATGCAAAATTCCGACTTCAACTGTATTTGTGTGTTACCTGATCTTTGGGCCACGGTGAGAAGGTAGGGCTAGAACCTTCCGTCTTTTCTTTCCATCCTCCAGTTCTACATGTTCTAGAACCGGGGTGGTCTGGAAGCCTGCATACTGCCGGCCCTGCTTCTGGTCCTGTGGCTGGGTCTGGAACAGAGTCTGGGCCTGTGGCTGGGGGGGAGGTACTAGACGAGAGGGAAAGAAAAGCGAGAAAAATGTCAGAAACAACAAAAAAAAACAAAAACAAAAACAGAAAAAGGAGGGAAAATAGCACTTCCACCAGAATTGATGAGCTGTTTGTTTTATATTAAGGGTTAGGGCAGAAATGTACAGCGTCATACCTCCATCCTTTCTGTCCTGTCCGGATGGTAACGACTGTGTCTGCGTCTTCGCTGGCCCCTCCTTTGTTACCATGGCACCCTGGGGTTTAGACCCAAACCTCTGAGGTCCAGTCTTGCCTCCAGACTGCGGCGTCACTCCTCCCTGAGGGCCCCGCCCCTTGAAACGCTCCTGGTAACCATGGAGAGAATTGTTACTCTTCATTTTAATCATCACACACACACACACAGAAGAGAGACACACCTTGACTTGTTGTTGTCGCATTTCTTTCATCTTCAGCTTCTTTCCATCTTCAAGAGAGAACTCAGCGATGGGCCTCTGTAGACAGATACCACACAGTAAATCACACAAGAATTTTTTTTTTAATAACAACCTACAAATAGTCTTTTCAATAACACATTCTCATCATTTAGCAAGAAAACTGTCAATATTGATCAGATGCTATAGGTTGCCAAACCAAACATGAGTATGGGTAATTCAACATTCTCTTCAATATTGATGACTACAATGTTTGAGTCCATATCCAATGTGTTCCGATATAAATTACTGCAGGTACTGACATCAACTGAAAGTCAAAGACAACATTCAGAAACATAACCTGGGATTTACATTCTCAAACACAGCTGCATTCTGTCCAGGATAAGGTTAAAGACGTGCTCTGGACTCGTGTATGCATAACACACAGATCAACAATGACACAGCGCCACACACACCTTGGTGTTTCCGTAGATGTCAGGGTTGTTGTTGAGGTATCGTAGTGTCTTCAGAGCGTGTTCATGTTCTTGGAACTGAACGAAGCCGTAACCTAGTGACCGGCCTAACACCTGACCACGCTCCGGCTTCTTATCATACATCACCCTGCACTGGGTGGTGGTGGATACAGATGAAGATGGTGAGGAAAATAAGAGAGAAGAGGCAAATGGTAGACACAGAAAGAAGAGAAAGGGAGAGAAAATTGGAGAGAGATTGTAAAGAGAAATTAAAGGCCATTCAACATGGGCAGGAAACTTTATAGGACAATAGTGCTACCATGTGGTCACTAACAGATCACCTGGAGAGATGAGAGGACCTAATGACATAGCTGTTTCCATCTGATTAAAGTCTATGGAAATGTGGTAGCAGTTTCTTACCTCGGTAATGCGGACCACTTTGCCACCCCCTGCAGCTTTCAGGCAGAGTTTTCGTAGTTGTTTGACGTCTACAAATTTGGGCAGGTTGTGGACACACAAACGGGTCTTAGACACAAACACATTAATGTCCCGTAGCTTGGTCAGCTTCAGGTCCTCAAACTAAGACGGGAGAGGGGAGCGTTAACAAATGTACACACTCTGGCCTTCCTCAAACAAACACACACTGAGGACACAAGCCCTCAGTTACCAACACAATGTGTTCTGATTGGTTGTAAGACAACACTGATGCTTTGATTGGTTGAAAAACCGGAAGTACTCACTCGGGTCCTCTTGGCCATGTCTGCTGCTGGAACACCCTCAGCTGCCTTTGTTCCTGACCGTATCACTGAAAGAGAGAGAGAGAGGGATGAGATGGAGGGGTGGGGAGAGGAGAGGAAAAGGGAGGTGAGAAGTAACTTACATCCCTCTCTAGCCAGGTAGAGGTTCCTGGTCCCTGTATGAGTTTTAATCTTCTTGTCTTTTAGTTTGACAGCGTCCTCTCTGCTCACCGCCGCTACAATGTTCAGCTTCCTACCATCCACACGGATACCCCCGCTCTGAGACAGACATACAAACATGTTGCCCCCAAACATAGATAACATAAATTCAAAACTCATCAGAAGAGATGTACGTAGAGAATACATTAGTACTTTAACATTCTATTCCGTCTCACCTCTGACTCGTCCTCTGCATCAGCAATGCATTTCTCTGCTGCTTCTTTAGACTTGAACTGAGCAAATGCAATACCTGACCAAACACAACAGTCAACAACCATTGCCAACCAACACAATCATGATTCAATGTTAACATATAGACCTCTATCTTCTGACTGGAATCACTTCATTGCATTGGTTAACTTTAAGAGGGAGTGTGTCAGCGATAGAGAGAGAGAAGGATGTTGTGTTGGCACAAGGACTATACCTTTAGAGTGTTCAGTGTCTGGGTGTAGGCAGATCTTGATGTACTTCAGTTCTCCATACTGCAGTAACACCTCCTCTAAGCCTTCCTCCTCCGTATCAAACGACAGGTTCCTGATGAAGATGGTTTTGCCCTGATTAATATCTGATGGGAGGGGCTTCCTGTTGGCTGCACTATCTAGAAAGTCAAAGAGAGAGACCGAGAGAGGATCAGAGAGACAGAGGGGGAATAGTCAAAGGGGTTCAAACGGAGGGCAAGGTGGAGCATACACACTTTAATCACAAGAAAAGACAACCGATTCATACCAGAATCCTCATCTTCTTCATCATCATCGTCATCAGACCCAAGGTCACTTGTTTCATCGCAATCTGACTTCTGAGACTCTGAATCTTCATCCTCCTCATGATCCTCTTCATCGTCCTCTTCGCTCTCGTGCTCTGATGGGCTGTCTGGCTGCTGAGCTGGCTTAGAGCTGACTCTGTAGAGAGGACAGTTAAACAACAGTTCAACAAGAACTTGGCTGAAGTACTACAGTCCTCAGAACCAAAGGACAAAGTCAAGCCAAAGAATACCAATTCAGACATTTAATGTAGAGTAGGTCTCAATCACAAGTGTCAAACTCATTCCACGGAGGGCGAATGGCTGTGGGTTTTCGCTCCGCCCTTGTACTTGATTGATGAATTAAGGTAACTCACTCGTAAGGAACTCCCCACACCTGGTTTTGTAGGGCTTAATTGAAAGGAAAAATAAAAATCTGCAGACACTAGGCCCTCCATGGAACACGTTTGACACACTGGTCTAAATATTTACAGCGCATCATTCACTTTAATTCAATAAACTGAGGACATGCAGAAATACAGATTAAGACTGCAAAAGCTCATACTTGTTCTTTGAATGTGCTTCTGGTTTCTTCTTCTCCTCCTCCTCTTCCTCCACCTTCTCCTCCTCTTCAGAGTCACTTTCAGGTGCCACTTTCTCTGCTGCAACCTTTTCCTCTTTCTTAGCTCCTGGCTGAGTAGCGACAAACTTGTCTTTAGCCACAGCCCAATCCACAGCTACCTGCCTTCCTGTAAAGGATAGAATGACTTGATCAGAGTAGAGGAAGCTACAGTAGACTGTTGAGATGCTCCACATCTTTATGCGAGATATTCACAGGGCAGAAAAAGGTGTCCATCTCTCACACATACAAACACACACAGCAGGTTAAGGTGTCTCACCTTTGATCTTTTTCAGGTTTATGGCGTTCAAGGCTTTTCCTGCCTCTAAGACGTTCTTAAACTGGACAAACGCAAAGCCCCTCATCTTCCCATCTGAAGATGAACAGAGTGAGGAATGGTCAGCCACCAGATAGAAAACATGTTATTGACATTAAAGTTGTCTTAGCGCAACAGTGCTTAGTGTGGTTGGGTGGTGATTGAACCAAGAATCAACCATGCTTAGTGTGGTTGGGTGGTGATTGAACCAAGGCTCAACAGTGCTTAGTGTGGTTGGCTGGTGACTGCACCAAGAATCAACAGTGCTTAGTGTGGTTGGCTGGTGATTGAACCAAGGCTCAACCGTGCTTAGTGTGGTTGGGTGGTGATTCGCTCAAAGTAATGGAATGTGTGCCATTTAGCAGACGCTTTTATCCAAAGCGGCTTACAGTTATGCGTGCATACATTTTTTGTGTATAGATGGCCCCAGGAATAGAACCCACTATCCTGGCCTTACAAGAGCCATGCACTACCGACTGAGCTACAGAGGGCCTCAAAGTGAGGTCTGTACCTGGTTTGAGCGGGATGTTGGCCTCCAGAACTGTCCCAAACTTGGCAAAGGTCTGCTTCAGATCCTCATTCGAGCACTGTGTGAACATGAGACAAACATTCACAACTAACTAGGCGGCAGGTAGCCTAGCGGTTAAGAGCGCTGGGTCAGTAACCGGAATATTGCTGGTTCGAATACCTGAACCGACAATGATGAGGTGCCCTTGAGCAAGACACTTAACCCTAATTTGCTCCAGGTGTGCCGTAATACTATGGCTGACCCTGTAAAACAACACATCTGGTGTATGTGACAATAAAACAGCTTACATATTTTCTTAACTGAAGACAAAGCATCCTCACACAAAGCAGAGGAAAAAGATAAATATTGTTTACCTGTGTGAGTGTTTATGCATTTCATACCTTGAAACTGAGATTCCTGATGATCAGTCTGGCTTTCCTTCTGTTTTTCTTTAAGCCTCCTTCAGATTTCTGTTCTTTTTGTGGTACTGGATCTTTTGGTGCCGTGGCTGTGTAGAAGACCACAATACATATTTGAACCTCTAATTTCACCATCACAAATGTAAGAGTTATGAATTACGTAGGTACCTAAATAACAAACTAAGCATCCACATAAGTTTTACAAACCTGTTGTTCCCCTTTTCTTGTCATTTAGTTTCTTCTTGGCCACCGACACGTTTATCTTCTGTCCATCATAGTCTTTCACCTCTCTCACAGCGCGCTGTGCATCCTCCTCCATGGAGTAAGTGACATACCCAAACCCCCGACATTTTTCTGCACCTGAAAGGACCACATGCCAGACTGTTGTTTAACTTCTCACACATATTGTTTAATATTATTATTATGCATGACAGGGTCTGGCTACTTGTAGTTTCATGACATGATGAAGTTGAAGTAATTAGCAGTTTTACAAAGATGACAAATTAGCCAAATTAGCTAACGTTAGCTAGTAGCCGTCTTACCTTTTTCCTTGACAACAAAGCAGTGCTTCACAGGTCCAATCTCAGAGAATATCTCCTCCAGGCGGTCGTTAGATGCATCTGCTGGCAAACTCCGGACGAATATTGTAAGGGCTGACATGGCTTATTCTGTGCTAAGACCTTACGTTTCTTGTTCTGATCACTGTTGCTTTTTGTTAGCCAGTCAACCAATAGAACACACTGGCAAGCTAACAAACTAGCTAGCTACTTTCTTTCCAACACTCCCAAATGTATACTCGCCACAGATAACTCTAAACTATCCAAACAAATAGTCTTTACTTCCAATATATTGACAATTTAATCAAAATAATAGGAAAACTGTATGAAAGCATGGTAAACGCTAATTTGTTGAAATGGTCAACACACGTTTTCCGAATGTGGCAGCCATCTTGGAATTGAAAGGAAGTTGCAATCCGTGATTTCCGGCAACTCTTCTTCTTCGTTATGACAGTGAGCGAACCAACTAGTCAGTGCATTCCTGCGACCGTGCATGTATCATGCAAAGCTATTAGCTGTATGTGCAGGCTTTTGAGCCATCCATCTAAACAAACTTGCATGTTTCCACCAACCAGAGTCAAACAAAGTCCAACGTTAATGTTATTTTAACAATGATCTCCAAAAAATAGAACGCATGAAAATAGCTAACACAAGTGGTCAGGGTGGTACTGGCAGATGACAGATGACAAAAAACATTTCACTAAATCTAGGAATCAAATCATGAAAAGATCTTTGTACATAGAAGATTTTAGAATTGGCATCCTTTCCAGTGTAAATATTTGAAAATTAAACTCATGTAAACTGACAAATTCATCTCAATTCATGTGTTTACCAGTTACGGGAAAATGGCACTTCTGTTTGAAAACATTGCATTGAAGAGTTGCAGTATGTCTTGACAATTTATTTTAATAAAAATTCATGAAGATTGTATATGTTGAAAATTATCTATGCAATCACATATATGACAGACAAACACTTTTATGATAATAAACTAATTTCACAATACACTTTGCACTATACTATTAATTTAACATAATAGAGATTGTCACCATGGAATGGTGCTGTTGAGGTATTCAGAGTACCACGTAACCTACGCAATGCATTCACAGTGCAGAAGCTATATCACATATTACATGACATTTCTGGTGCAATTCCGAAACAATTACTTATTCTGCCAAAAGTATACTAAGCAAGTATCTAATTTATTATAATAGAAATGGGAAGTAGGTCAGGTTAAGAGTTACTGTGGTAGGACGTTCTTTGAGAATATGTAAAAGTGTAGACAAATCCCCACTATACCTACAGTGCTCAAACATGTCCTTGTAGATAAGTGCAGTGCAAACTGTCACATCTTGGTGTTGAGGGGGGCCTGAGTAACTACGGGGTAAGGGCTAGGGAAATGGTATTCAAAGTCAGGGTCATGAACCTAAGCGGGGTCATGGGGGAACTGCAGTGGGTTCACCATTTTAATAAAATATACGACCATTCAAATGTTTGGGGTCAGTTAGAAATGTCCTTATTTTTGAAAGAAAAGCACATTTTCTGTCCATTAAAATAACATCAAATTGATCAGAAATACAGTGTAGACATGGTTAATGTTGTAAATGACTATTGTAGCTGGAAACGGCAGATTTTTATGGAATATCTACAAAGGCGTACAGAGGCCCATCAACATCAACCATCACTCCAGTGTTCCAATAGCACGTTGAGTTAGCTAACCCAAGTTTATAATTTTAAAAGGCTAATTGATCATTAGAAAACCCTCATGCAATTATGTTAGCACAGCTGAAAACTGTTTTTCTGATTAAAGAAGCAATAAAACTGGCATTATTTAGTCTAGTTGAGTATCTGGAGCATCAGCATTTGTGGGTTCGATTACAGGCTCAAAATGGCCAGAAACAAAGCACTTTCTTCTGAAACTCATCAGTCTATTATTGTTCTAAGGAATGAAGGCTAGTCCATGTGAAAAATTGTCAAGAAACTGAAGATCTCGTACAGAACAGTGCAAACTGGCTCTAACCAGAATAGAAAGAGGAGTGGGAGGCCCGGTGCACAATTGAGCAAGGGGACAAGTACAGTAGAGTGTCTAGTTTGAGAAACAGATGTCTCACAAGTCCTCAACTGGCAGATTCACTAAAAAGTACCGGCAAAACACCAGTTTCAGCGTCAACAAAAAATGGCGCCGGAAGAAATGGCAGCAGTTTTACAGGCGCCTAACCAATTGTTTGTAACTTATTTTGTACATCATGTTTCTGCAACCGTATCTTACCGCAAAAAAGAGCTTCTGGATATTAGGACAGAGATCACTGACCTCAGATTAGACAAAGATTTTTTCCACAACAAAGACGACGCACAAGACATTCTCCAAACACCCCACAGGACCGACATCCCCGTTATTTGCAAGAGGAAGCGACGCAGGTACAGAGGACAAAGAGCAGGATGCCTGGTCAGGACCCAGCGAAGACGACTGGGAAAGCTGCCGCAACAGTCAATACTACTCGCCAATGTGCAATCATTGGACAATAAATTAGACGAGGTACGATCACGAATATCCTACCAATGGGACATCAAAAACTGTAATAATGAGTCACTGAATCGTGGCTGAATGACTGCATGGATATTCAGCTAGCGGGATATATGCTGCACCGGCAAGATTGAACAGCACACTCCAGTAAGACGAGGGGGGGTGGTCTGTGCATATTTGTAAACAACAGCTGGTGCACGAAATCTAAGGAAGTCTCTAGATTTTGCTCGCCTGAAGTAGAGTATATTGTGATAAATTACAGGCCACACTACTTGCCTAAAGAGTTTTCAGCTATACTTTTCGTGGCTGTTTATTTACCACCACAGACAGATGCTGGCACTGACACCGCACTCAGTCAGCTGTATAAGGAAATAAGCAAACAGGAAACCACTCAAAGAGGCAGCGCTCCTAGTGGCCTGAGACTTTAATACAGGGAAACTTAAATCCGTTCTACCAAATTTCTATCAATATGTTAAATGTGCAACCAGAGGGAAAGAAATTCTAGATCACCTGTACTCCACACACAGAGATGCATACAAACCTCTCCCTCGCCCTCCATTTGGTAAATCTGACCACAAATCTATCCTCCTGATTCCTGCTTACAAGCAAAAATTAAAGCAGGAAGCACCAGAGTCTATAAAAAAGTGGTCAGATGAAGCAGATGCTAAACTATAGGAATGTATTGCTATCACAGACTGGAACATGTTCCGGGATTCTTCCGATGGCATTGAGGAGTACACCACATCAGTCACTGGCTTTATCAATAAGTGCATCGAGGGCGTCGTCCCCACAGTGACTGTGCGTACATACCCCCAACCAAAAGCCATGGATTACAGGCAACATTCGCACTGAGCTAAAGGGTAGAGCTGCCTCTTTCAGGGTGCGGGACTCTAACCCGGACAGAAATCCTGCTATGCAAGAAATCCTACAGGGCTATTGCATCTTATGTGGCAGGGACTGCAAACTATTACAGACTACAAAGGGAAGCACAGCTGTGAGCTGCCCAGTGACCATCAAACAAGCAAAGCGTTTAAACAGATCAACATACACATACACCAACTGATGACATGTTCAACATGTCTGATCTTTCAACCATAGTCCCTGTGGGCACGCTATGAAGTGCTTTGAAAGGCTGGTAATGGCTCACCAGTGCTCCACAGATGATGCAATCGCGCAGAATGCTATTCACTGACTACAGCTCTAACTAAGCCAAGGATCCTGGACTGCTCTGCATCTGCATTGTTTCCCGCTAACCGGGCTATCTGCATTGTTTCCCGCTACCCATAGGCTGCGGGGCCAACACAAAGGCAACCTGCCTAAACGACTACAGACGCGTAGCACTCACATCCATAGCTATGAAGTGCTTTGAAAGGCTGGTAATGGCTCACATCAACACCCTTATCCTTGACCCTTTCCCACCTGGACAAAGGAACACTTGTGTGAGAATGCTATTCACTGACTACAGCTCAGCGTTCAACACCATAGTACCCTCAAAGCTCATCACTAAGCCAAGGATCCTGAGACTGAACACCTCCCTCTGCAACTGGATCCTGGTGCTAAGCTGCCTGCCATCCAGGACCTCTACACCAGGCGGTGTCAGAGGAAGGCCCCAAATTGTCAAAGACCCCAGCCACCCCAGTCATAGACTGTTCTCTCTACCCGCCAACCCCTCTTTTAGGCTACTGCTACTCTCTGTTCATCGTATATGCATAGTCACTTTAACCATATCTACATGTACATACTACCTCAATCAGCCTGACTAACCGGTGTCTGTATGTAGCCTCACTACTTTTATAGCCTCGCTACTGTATATAGCCTGACTTTTTACTGTTGTTTTATTTCCTTACTTACCTAACACCTTTTTTGCACTATTGGTTAGAGCCTGTAAGTAAGCATTTCACTGTAAGGTCTACACCTGTTGTATTCGGCGCACTTTACCGATTTTAAGGTTGTGTCATTCGATTTGCGGTGGGGTAGGGAGAAATTTGCACTCCAAAAATGGGGTCCCCAGAAGTTCTGGCTGAAAAAAAATGGGTCCCAGCTGAAAAGCATTGAATACCACTGGGCTAGAGGCTATTTCTGGACTGGACCATAGCTGTGTCCTGTGGTAACTTGGCCTTGATGGGGGCCATGCTGAGGGCCTAAGGGGTAGTGGGTGGGAATACGGATTGTTTCTGGACCGGACCACAGTTGGGTGAGTCCTGCCTGGGGTCACATCTTGGCCTTGAGAGGGACCATACTGAGACTCTGGAGGAAGGTCTCTAAGGTGAACAGGTACTCCTGGGGGTGTCATCCCAGGTGGCCTGCATGTGTTGACTCCTCCCACTTCATGTCCCGTCACCTCCATCCCTCGTTTCCTCCAGTAGGTGATGATCTCCTCCATGACCTCAGGGTCACACAGCGTGTCATTCTGGCAGAAGAAGACAAGGGCGACAGGGTTGTTCCTGAAGATGCCAGACGTTGATGCCAGTGTTGAAGTAGTCGACCGTGTGGCATTTGAAGAGTATGCTGGCTCATTTAACCAGGCTCTCCAGCCGGGGGAATAAGTTTTTACTTAGACCTGAGGAGATAATCAAATACACACACAAGGTTTAAATGGCCTTAGGAGAGAGGACAATGTCAGCTCACTGGTTAACTTATTAACCCCTAACCAGGCTGTACTAGACAGTACTAGGCTGTCATACATGTGGCCTTTGATCCTCTTAATGAAGCTGTGGTACTTCTGTGTGTCTTGGGATATGTGCACCAGCAACTGGGTGAAGGTGTATCCTCCTATGGAAAAGGCGTGCAAGAGTCAGGGGCGTGACACAAAGCGGTCACTCTGTAGGACATCCAGTACCCTTGCTCCATAGTCTAGACCCCAACCAGGCCACAGAAACTGACTTACCTAGAGCAGAGGGGGGATCGGAGTTGTTTTAGACAGAAAGGAGAGCAGAGAGAGTATGACGTTTCCTCTTTAAACTTTTATCCATTCCTCACCTCGCTCTCCACTATGAGCACGTCGAAGCCTGTACGGAAGTAGATCTCACAGTACTTGGCCACAGCCTGGGGTCGCGACCCCAACCAGGGAAGCATTAGCAGCAGGGGCTTGGTTGGGCCTGGGGTAAGGGTTGGTGGGGGTACATGCTGCATCGTTCAGGGCAGACAAAGGGCCAAGGGGAGGCCCAATGGGAGGCCCAGGTGAAGGTTTAGGTGATGCCGTCTCGTTCAGGTAAAAGATGATGGTCTTGCTGATGCGGTGAGCTGTGATCCCACGGAATAGCATGGTGACAGCAAGGTTTGACAGTGAGCGTTGAGTTAGGAAGCCTGTCGGGGGCGCTGGCAGTACAATAAGGCAACTGTGGTAAAGGTGTTGGTATGGAAGGGGAAAATAATGAGAAATTGAAAAATTATATTTTGTAGACAGATTTGCTGTATAAACATGATGCAACATTATAGATAGCTAGTACTTCTATTGTAGTGTAATTTGACCATAGTCATTCATTCATTCAGTTATTTATGTATTAATTAATTGCAAGCTAGCCTATTGACAACTATGAGGTTGTTCGAGCTGTAGCAGTTGGACCCCTGACTTTCCAAAGGGCACACTGCATGTGCAAACATGCAGTGTGTTCTTTTAGCAACGCTGTATTGCCACACTCGTGTTGCTGGAAATGGGATTGCAAAAAAAAAAAACGAACAGTCTGCTGGAAGCCAGTAGTTAAATAACAAAAATGTAAATTTACTCTACAGGTAGTCTGGACAGTTGGTCCTTCTGCAGGTGGAAATGTATACCCACAGGAACATTTTATTAAACAGACTTCAAACCGTGAGTCCCTGTGTGGCTATCACGATTTGTTAACTCATCAACTAAGACATATGCACAAGACAGAAGTACAGTACATCCACGCAATGCATACATACTAACCGTGATCGTGCAGGTGTTCATTTTGTACTCAATGTGCCAGATGATAAAAAGGTCAACAGCAGTACCAGCGCTCTAAAAAGTAATCGTAAATAATAGCTACTTTCCTGCAGATATTTTGTCTCCAATTTCCACCAGCAGAAGGACCAACCGCACAGACATGCGGTAGAGTAAAATGTATTTTTACTCAATATTCTGGCTTGTAAATTAACTTTCCACGTTTTTGTAGTGCTTAGTTTCAGACTGTGTAACTAGCCTAGGAAGCCGATGGTGGCCGCTATATCTGCACTATCGTCTTGGTTTGATATGCCCAGCTGGTAACATACTTGTGTCCCCCGTGGACCGGCTCGTACTTAAAGTATCATCCATTCAGGTTGCAAAAGCATACTTTTCCTCCTTAACTAGCTTTAATGGCAGTCCGTTGGGAAAATGTGTGCCGTCTCAATAAAACACAATTTTCAACTAACGTTTTCAGATTTTCGGGCAACATAGGATTTTGCACACTGAAAATATCAATAAAAAAGCTGCTAGGTTAATTGGTCATCATTTCACATTTTGAAAAGGCATATTAACGGGCAATTAGTGGGCAAGATTAATTCAATAACTCAAAACATGATGATCTGTCAAAACTGGCATAGCGTTAACTAGCTATTTTACCGCAAGTAAACAATTCCAATCACTTTTTTTTAAAGACCAATAATCAAAAAATACTACATTGACACTGGTATGTTGAGAATATTGGGCTGTAGAGATAACTTTTTCACCTGTCTCAGCTAAAGTGGGGTGGGAAATAGTCAGTAGGGTCTCTAATAACCAAATATGGTTACTTTTTTTTCACCTTTATTTAAACCAGGTAGGCAAGTTGAGAACAAGTTCCCATTTACAATTGCGATCTGGCCAAGATAAAGCAAAGCAGTTCGACACATACAACGACAGAGTTACACATGGAGCAAAACAAACATACAGTCAATAATACAGTATAAACAAGTCTATATACGATGTGAGCAAATGAGGTGAGATAAGGGAGGTAAAGGCAAAAAAAGGCCATGGTGGCAAAGTAAATACAATATAGCAAGTAAAACACTGGAATGGTAGATTTGCAATGGAAGAATGTGCAAAGTAGAAATAAAAATAATGGGATGCAAAGGAGCAAAATAAATAAATTAACTACAGTAGGGAAAGAGGTAGTTGTTTGGGCTAAAATATAGGTGGGCTATGTACAGGTGCAGTAATCTGTGAGCTGCTCTGACAGTTGGTGCTTAAAGCTAGTGAGGGAGATAAGTGTTTCCAGTTTCAGTGCTTTTTGTTGTTCGTTCCAGTCATTGGCAGCAGAGAACTGGAAGGAGAGGGGGGGGGGGGGAGACTGTCACAGGGCCACAGCCGCCAATGCATTACACTGTAATAGACTGTACATAGGATACATTTGGGCTTGTAGAACTTTTCTACCTGTCTCAGCTAAAGTGGGGTGGGAAATTCTCAGTCTCAGCTGAGACAGGTATAAAAGTTATCTCTACAAGCCAGAATGTTTAGCATGTACAGTCTATTACAGTGCATTGCATTGGGGGCTATGGAGGGGCTATGGAGGGGGCAGAATGAAAAGCCAGCAATTCAAATTGTATTTGTCACATACATGTGTTTAGCAGATGAAAAGCCAGCAGCAGACCGGGCGACACAATCCCCCTCCAAAACTAACCATATTTGGTTAGTAGAGACCCAACTGAGTATTTCCCACCCCAGTCTATATGACACAGGTAGTAAAGGTTTTTTTCTCTACCACCCAATACTATAAGTATCCTATATATACTGTGTATTGCAATATAGTGAATGGAGTGGGTGGAGTAAGGAGTCACCAGACAAATTTAAGTTTAGCAGACCCTATTGAGTAATTCCAACAACATATATTTGTATTTTATTAAACGTTTTTCTTTAAATATAGCCTACACAATACCTTTCAACATACCAGTATCTGTGTAAAGTTAGAAAATAAATGCTGGTATAAATAATACATCAAATTATGTATTTATTTTTTCAAAGGCAGTTGCAATGTTGGGAAAAACAGTTTCCTAACCCTGTTCCTTCGGTACCCCAAACAGTTCACTTTATTTATTGTAACCCTGGACAAGCACGCCTGACTCAACTTGTCAACTAATCATCAGGCCCTCAATGAGTTGAATGAGGCGTGTTTGTCCAGGGCTACAATGAAAATGTGTGCTGTTGGTGGTACTCGAGGACCGGGGATGGGAAACACTGCACGAGAGTGCAAAGTTTAGCATGTCTTTGCAGGGGGACTCTTAGTTTGAAGAAAAAAAATCCACGCTCGTGATGCCAGCATGACATATTGATGCTAGAAGAACCGTAACTCTTCAACGTGAGCCATGTCGCTCCGCCCCAACGTCCACGAAGTACTCATTAGAGACGGTACTCATGCAGTGATGCCAATTTAGCAATTTTGTTGCTAGATTTAGCAACTTTTCAGACTACCCTGGCAACCTCTTTTTTCAAATAGCACCTAGCAACAAATGTAGCTACTTTAAACATTTATTTGGAACTTTTAGCAACTTTTGAAAAGTGACTCAAACGCTAAAATGCACGCAATTTCCCTCTAAATGACACAAAAACGATGTTCTCTGTCACACACTCAGTCACAACACACGTGCCTGGCTGCAAAAGTGCGTTGTGAGTGACGTCTGCAGCATGCGCGCAGCTCGTGCATAGGCAGCAGCAATTTCAGCAAATCATTGTTGGCTGACTGCAGCAGCAGCAGTAGTACGAGTTCGACGAGCCAAACCCAATGAATATAGTTGGTCACGAATGTTTGATCTTGAACAGAACTTACAACATCAATCAACATGTCGCAACCAAAATTGTACAGAAAAGAGTGGGAATCTGTGCCTGAACAAATGTCAGCCGAGCTGGCCAGTCAATTCCAATAACGTTATTGTGTATTCAACGTTATGACGCATTTTTACGTTATCACGCAATGATATCACAACGTCATTTAGCAACAAATCAACCTGCCTCAAGCAACTTACCCTGAAAATGAGTTGGCAACACTGTACTCGTGTCCCAAGCCGGTGAAATCGTTCCTACATATGGGGGCGATGATCCTTAGGTCATCTAAAGAACGAGCTAAATAAATACGTTTGAGCACTCTAATTCTTATAACAAAGACCATTTTATTTCATTGAATAAGGTTTCATCACTTAATTCTGAAGATTTTATAAAGGTTTCATTTTAGAGTGTCGTCAACAGTTCAGTGATCGTCCCTTGTATTTTTAACCAGCCCTTTACTGTAAAACCGAATTATTTTTCGGAGTGAGCGAAAACGCGTGTATCTTTTTAATTCCTTAAGAAAATTGGAAGGCTGTGCTTTTTTCAAGGAGAAATCTGTAGATGAATACATTATTGTAACTTTTCATTTGTGAATTCAGAATTGAAGAACTTGAAAGTTGAGGACCCAAATGGAAATACATAACGTTTGTAATTATTTATTATGTTTTTATCCTCAATCATTTTAATGTGTGTTATTTTCTCATATTTGAAACAACCATGTGTTTGAAGAGAATTTAATTCATTCAGTATGGCTGTTACAGTATGCTCTGCAGCTTTTGCTGTAATTCTCATTGCCAGATATGAGCTGGCCTGTATCTCTCTGACATGCAAATCATGCTGCCTTTCTGACTCACACACATAGAACACATTGGGCCCCCAATTTGGACAACTCATCCCCTGTCAGGCCTGACTCAGCAGCCATGCAGGCAGACAGTGTATGCGCGCTCAGGCGTGGTGTGCTTGATGTCTGTGCGCATGTGTGCATGTGCGTGTACACGTGGTGTGTGTATGTGTGTGCGTGGTTTGCATGCGCATGAAGTGTGTGTTCCTGTGCAAGCTTGTGTGTATTCTCCTTTTTTATGTGTGTGTAGGTAAATATAGGAGGGGTTGGCCATGCCCAACGCTGAGGTCATGTGTTTGGTCAGTCATTGTTCCTCTCCTGAAACCCTTAGTTCCGGCTGGTTGGTGCTTCCTGTGCGGTCATCACTACGAGTGTCAGTCGGCTCTGGTGTGGCTCTCCTAACCCCCTACAGCAGGGCTGGCCAACTGTTGTGTGAAACCTGAAGACCGGTGTTTGGTCCCAGAGCTTCAGCTCAGCTGGCTAACACAGTTTTGAGTGGTACAGAACACCCCTGGTTTAATGCCTGGTAAGTTTTTCACCCCAGGTGACTACCCTGTACTCTGTGACCCTCCACCCCTAGGCTTACCCCACTGTGAGCAGGTCCTGTTTACTGTTATTGATCTATCATTGATCAATTATTGGGCCTCTTTCTGGTTATGGATCATTAACTCTGCTGTTTCCCAGGGACAGATAATGCCTCAATCCTGAGACCAAACTATCTCATTCTACACCGATGGCTGTCCTCCTGCCGGCCTGTGTGTCTGTTTGATCTTCCCCAGGTATATAAATAGGTCAGGGACGAGCTGCTCTACAGTATCTACAGGAATAAATAAGAGCTTTCTGTTCCATCAGCGCAAACCTGCCTGATAGTCTGACCAACAGACAGGAGAGATGGAGGAGATATTGAGGCTGAAGACGATCCATTCATCATTGCTCTAAATCCAATTTATTTTTGGTCAGTATTAAAAAAAAAGAACATCCTGGAATAATATATCTCAATGCAGCTTTGTTATTGCTCTATGATATTGTATAGACAGTGGGTAGATGCATTGGTTCATGCTCTGTGAATGCACTGCTGTAATCAATGACGCTCACCCATAATCCAACCCCCAGTCAGTCGTATACTAGCAGAGCAGATCTATAATGTGCTGTAGATACAGTACAATGGCCCATATCATCCTATTCAACTCTGGTCAGTCAGAGTACAGATTGAAGATGTACACAGATTAACACAGTACAGTATGTGGATCAGTGTTTATTTTCAAGTATTCACAGAGGAATTACATGAGGACATGAGCCTGGACTTTACCCCCCAGGGAGATGCAGTGCTATACCTATCAGAGTCTGATGACATCAACATGTTGAGTAGAAGGAGACAGATAACAAGAAATAAAGACAGAGAGAAGTGGGTATGTATACGTATGAGCGAGAACGAGAGATAGATAGATGGTGTGATGACAGAGGGCAGAGGACACACACCCCATAACAATATAAAACACCAGTTGTGCGTGCTAGGCTCACAAGGAAGTTACAAATTCCTTGTGATGTGTGTACCATCATTTGTGATGTGCTTTTAATTTGTAGTCACTTTTACACTGACTATTGCTTTTATGTAAAGTATCACGGAGAGGGTTGGTTTAAACTCAAGCCGCAAATTACATCCAATACACTGTATTGATCTGATAGTTAATTCTATATGCACAGTGCCATCCTCCAATGAATGATTTATTCTCACTGACGTGTGTGTGTACGACCAGACCGCACTGATAAATCATTTACACAGTGAGGTGTATCCACGGGAACCATGCATTCCCGGCACACATCAGAAAAAGAGAGATACTGAACGAGGGAGGGATGGAGAGAGAGGGGGAGAGTATGTGAGTGATACTGAGAAGAGGAGTGAGCCTGTAACTCACACTCTCACACACACAGACAGACGGAGGGATCTATGTAGCAGCAGCGGAGGCAGCAGCAGTGTGGTGTGGGACAGAGGGGATTGTTGTTGCTTGGCTGAGCTGGAACCTGTCCTGTCTGATGGATAGCAGAAGGATGCAGCATAGTAAGTACTACAAATGTGTGCTATTTGTCTGCTGTCTGAACAATAAGAGGGTCTAGAAGACTGAGGCAGGGGTGGGGGACTTGTGAAGAGACAAAGAAGAGAGAATGATGGAGAGGGATAGCTTAAAGTGGTTGGTGTTGCTGTGCATATCTATGGTGAGTGCTGTGCTACTTTCTGAGTACATTGGCAGAGATAGGCAGGAAAAAAATCAAAAGTAGGTATGCATGCATACATGGGAGGGTTTGTTTTTTCTAGTGGAGGAGGAGAGGACACTGCTATAGTTTCTTTGTATGCTGACTGCGAGGAAGGCCCTAAACATTTTTTAAGACTCCAGGCACCCAAGTCATAGACTGTTCTCTCTTCTACCACACAGCAAGTGGTACCAATGCACCAAGTCTGGAACCAGCAGGACCCTGATCAGCTTCTACCCCCAAGCCATAAGATTTCTAAATAGTTAGTTAGATAGTTAACCAATAGTCACCCGGACTATCTGCATTGACCCTATTTGCACTAAGTTTTTTGACTCATCACATACACAGCTGCTACTGTTTATTATCTATCATGTTATGTAGTCCCTTTATTCCTAGTTACAGTGCCTTGCGAAAGTATTCGGCCCCCTTGAACTTTGCGACCTTTTGCCACATTTCAGGATTCAAACATAAAGACATAAAACTGTATTTTTTAGTGAAGAATCAACAACAAGTGGGACACAATCATGAAGTGGAACGACATTTATTGGATATTTCAAACTTTTTTAACAAATCAAAAACTGAAAAATTGGGCGTGCAAAATTATTCAGCCCCTTTACTTTCAGTGCAGCAAACTCTCTCCAGAAGTTCAGTGAGGATCTCTGAATGATCCGATGTTGACCTAAATGACTAATGATGATAAATACAATCCACCTGTGTGTAATCAAGTCTCCGTATAAATGCACCTGCACTGTGATAGTCTCAGAGGTCCGTTAAAAGCGCAGAGAGCATCATGAAGAACAAGGAACACACCAGGCAGGTCCAAGATACTGTTGTGAAGAAGTTTAAAGCCAGATTTGGATACAAAAAGATTTCCCAAGCTTTAAACATCCCAAGGAGCACTGTGCAAGCGATAATATTGAAATGGAAGGAGTATCAGACCACTGCAAATCTACCAAGACCTGGCCATCCCTCTAAACTTTCAGCTCATACAAGGAGAAGACTGATCAGAGATGCAGCCAAGAGGCCCATGATCACTCTGGATGAACTGCAGAGATCTACAGCTGAGGTGGGAGACTCTGTCCATAGGACAACAATCAGTCATATATTGCACAAATCTGGCCTTTATGGAAGAGTGGCAAGAAGAAAGCCATTTCTTAAAGATATCCATAAAAGTGTAGTTTAAAGTTTGCCACAAGCCACCTGGGAGACACACCAAACATGTGGAAGAAGATGCTCTGGTCAGATGAAACAAAAATTGAACTTTTTGGCAACAATGCAAAACATTATGTTTGGCGTAAAAGCAACACAGCTCATCACCCTGACCACACCATCCCCACTGTCAAACATGGTGGTGGCAGCATCATGGTTTGGGCCTGTTTCTCTTCAGCAGGGACAGGGAAGATGGTTAAAATTGATGGGAAGATGGATGGAGCCAAATACAGGACCATTCTGGAAGAAAACCTGATGGAGTCTGCAAAAGACCTGAGACTGGGACGGAGATTTGTCTTCCAACAAGACAATGATCCAAAACATAAAGCAAAATATACAATGGAATGGTTCAACAATAAACATATCCAGGTGTTAGAATGGCCAAGTCAAAGTCCAGACCTGAATCCAATCGAGAATCTGTGGAAAGACCTGAAAACTGCTGTTCACAAATGCTCTCCATCCAACCTCACTGAGCTCGAGCTGTTTTGCAAGGAGGGATGTGAAAACATTTCAGTCTCTCGATGTGCAAAACTGGTAGAGACATACCCCAAGCGACTTACAGCTGTAATCGCAGCAAAAGGTGGCGCTACAAAGTATTAACTTAAGGGGGCTGAATAATTTTGCACGCTCAATTTTTCAGTTTTTGATTTGTTAAAAAAGTTTGAAATATCCAATAAATGTCGTTCCACTTCATGATTGTGTCCCACTTGTTGTTGATTCTTCACAAAGAAATACAGTTTTATATCTTTATGTTTGAAGCCTGAAATGTGGCAAAAGGTCGCAAAGTTCAAGGGGGCCGAATACTTTCGCAAGGCACTGTATATATACATATCTTCTTCAATTACTTCGTACCTCTACACATCGACTCAGTACTGGTACCCCATGTATATAGCCAAGTTAGCGTTACTCTTTGTGTATTTATTATTACTTTTATTATTACATGTTATTACTTTTCTATTATTTCTCTATTTTCTTTCTCTCTGCACTGTTGGGAAGGGCCCATAAGTAAGCATTTCACTGTTGGTCTACACCTATTGTTTACGAAGCATGTGACAAATATGTGGTTTTATTTGACTTTGAGGTGTGTGTTGTCTGTGTTCTGCAGGTGAGCCTATTCTTAAGTATGTGGCGTTGAGGTGAAAAAAGTGTTCGTTGGGAATCATGTGATTGGACAGCAATGTTTACCTGCATCATGTGACTTCAAAGAGAATATTACACTATAGGGTCTCCATCATGGCTGCTGTGATGTGGACCTCTCTCCTCCTCTCCCTTGCTCCTCTCCTCCATCTTCAAGCCTTTACCTTGGCCCCAGAGGGTGCCACAAAGGCACCATCACACCCATATACAGACACACAGATCGATGACCCAGTACTGGCCTCACACAGCACTGTATGGCCCTCCTGGGCTCCTGTAGTCCCCACCGCTGGAGCCAGAATGGCCGACTCTCTGGACTCGTTTCCAGGGCTGAAAGACTCCACATTGGCACGCGAGGAAACTGAGAAAAAGGACAACAAAGACGAGTTTCGGGGAACTATCAGTGACTACACAGAGACCCAAGGCTTTAATCCACTCACTAGACCTACATCACCAGCCCCAGTGAATGCACAGCTAGGGTCTACAACTGACTCAGACCAACACCAACCCAGAGCCCAGGCCACAAACAGAGAGTTGTTAGCTCTGGACTTCTCAGCCACTCAACAGAGAGACATACTGGAGGGAGATATCATGGTGGAAGGGATTGGAGATGAGTTACAGGACTTCACAGAGGAAACAGGAACAGACACAAGTAAGAGTATCCAACCCCCATCCCTTCACCTCCATGTCAGAGTGATATGTCCACTTTTACAACACCCGCAGGGTGTTGGTAAGAATAGTCTCCACTAGTATTTATAGGATATTTGGCAGAATTGACCTATTTTCGATTTTGTAAAATACTGGTGGGGAATGTACTGATTTACTGTGGCAGTGTGATGAGAGTAACCCCTTATGTATTTTCTGTTCATGACATCCTACCTCTGATATCATGAAGTACAATGTGTGTTTGGTGTTTACATGCCCCTGTAGCAGTTGTAGTTGTAGTACTATTAGTAGTGTGTGTGTTTGCTATTGAAGTGTGTGTTGGAAGGTGACTTGTCTTCTCTGTCTGCTCTATGTCTGCTCCGTGCCTTCTCTATGTCTGCTCTATGTCTGCTCTGTGTCTGCTCGGTGCCTGCTCTGTGCCTGTCTGCTCTCTGTCTATGTCTGCTCTGTGCCTCCTCTATGTTTCTGCTCTATGTCTGCTCTGTGCCTTCTCTATGTCTGCTCTATGTCTGCTCTGTGCCTGCTCTATGTCTGCTCTGTGTCTGCTCTATGTCTGCTCTGTGCCTGCTCTATGTCTGCTCTGTGCCTGCTCTATGTCTGCTCTGTGCCTGCTCTGTGTCTGCTCTGTGCCTGCTCTATGTCTGCTCTGTGCCTGCTCTGTGTCTGCTCTATGTCTGCTCTGTGCCTTCTCCATGTCTGCTCTATGTCTGCTCTGTGTCTGCTCTATGTCTGCTCTGTGCCTGCTCTATGTCTGCTCTGTGCCTGCTCTATGTCTGCTCTGTGCCTGCTCTGTGTATGTGTGATATGTATTCTGCTGGCAAACACAGTTGTTTTATATTCACAGGGCGGTTTACGTCACGCCTCTCCCTCTCTCTCCCCTCTCATTCTCTCCTCTCCTTCTCTCATCTCCATCTCTCCCACTCCATCAATCCTCCTTCTCTCCTCCCTCAATCTCCCCTTCATCTCTCCCCTCCGTCTTCCATCCATCGCTACCACCTCTCACTCTCCTCTTCTTTTCTACTCTGTCACAGACACTTTATTTCTCTCCCTTGCTGTCCTATCTTCTTAAATAGCTACGCTGAGGGAGACTGTTAATGTGTTACCGAGGACAGTAAATGAGATGTGAATGAGAAACACAGTGGACTGGTGGTTTTATATAGGACATTGTAGAAGCCTCTTGCCTCTCCAGCTAGGGAGGGGTAGAGAGCATAGGTAGAGGGTAGTAAAAGGTCTAAGAGGGAGGGAGACAGAACTGGGTTAGCTCTGTGTCTCACATCTCGCTCTCTCTCTCCCTCACACACACACACTTACACACACACACTCACACACTCACACACACACACACGAAGAGAAGAGACCAGAGAAGGTCTTGTTGTAGAGCTCAGTAGGCAGTAGGCAGGCACATAGAGAATGAACTTGTCTACATTATTCAGATGTTATGTAATCATAGGGGACAGACATACAGTATAGAATAAAGTAGCAAGATAAAGTATGTGAACCCTTTGGAAATACCTAGATTTCGGAATAAATTGGCCATAAAATTTGATCTGATCTTCATCTAGGTCACAACTATAGACAAACACAGTCTGCTTAAACTAACAACACACAAACAATTATACGTTTTCATGTCTTTATTGAACACACCATGTAAACATTCACAGTGCAGGCTGGAAAAAGAATGTGAACCCTTTGTTTTAATAACTGGTTTACCCTCCTTTGGCAGCAATAACCTCAACCAAACATTTTCTGTAGTTGCGGATCTGACCTGCACAATGATCAGGAGGAATTTTGGACCATTCCACTTTACAAAACTGTTTCAGTTCAGCAATATTCTTGGGATGTCTGGTGTGAACTGCTGTCTCGAGGTCATGCTACAGCATCTCAATCTCAATCGGGCTGAAGTCAGGACTCTGACTGGGCCACTCCAGAAGGCGTATTTTCTTCTGTTGCATCAGTGTTTTGGGTCATTGTCCTGCTGCATCATCCAACCTCTGTTGAGTTTCAATTGGCAGACAGATAGCCTAACAATCTCCTGCAAAATGTCTTGATAAACTTGGGAAATCCTTTTTTCCATCGATGATAGCAAGCTGTCCAGGCCCTGAGGCAGCAAAGCTGCCCCAAACCATGATGCTCCCGCCACCATACTTTACAGTTGGGATGAGGTTTTGATGTTGGTGTTCTGTGCCTTTTTTTCTCCACACATAGTGTTGTGTGTTCCTTCCAAAGAACTCAACTGTAGTTTCATCTGTCCACATAATATTTTGCCAGTAGCGCTGTGGAACATCCAGGTGCACCTTTGCAAACTTCAGGTGTGCAGCAATGTTTTTTTGGACAGCAGTGGCTTCTTCTGGGGTGTACTCCCATGAACACCATTCTTGTTTAGTGTTTTACATATCTTAGACTCATCAACAGACATGTTAGCATGTTCCAGAGATGTCTGTAAGTCTTTAGCTGACACTCTAGGATTCTTCTTAACCTCATTAAGCATTCTGCACTGTGCTCTTGCAGTCATCTTTGCAGGACGGCCACTCCTAGGGAGAGTAGCAACAGTGCTGAACTTTCTCCATTTATAGACAATTTGTCTTTCCGTGAACTGATGAACATCAAGGCTTTTATAGATAATTTTGTAACCCTTTTGAGCTTTATGCAAGTCAACAATTAATCTTAGGTCTTCTGAGATCTCTTTTGTTCGAGGCATGGTTCACATCAGGCAATACTTCTTGTGAATAGCAAACTCAAATTTTGTGAGTGTTTTTTATAGGGCAAGGCAGCTCTAACCAACATCTCCAATCGCGTCTTATTGGTTGGACTCCAGGTCAGCTGACTCCTGACTTCAATTAGCCCAGGGGTTCACATACTTTTTCCAACCTACACTGTGAATGTGTAAATGATGTATTCAGTATAGACAAGAAAAATACAATAATTTGTGTGTTATTAGTTTAAGCACACTATATTTGTCTATTGTTGTGACTTAGATGAATATCAGATTAAATTTGATGACCAATTTATGCAGAAATCCAAGTAACTCCAAAGGGTTCACATACTTTTTCTTGCCACTGTAGGTACATGCACCAACAATATTATGTTATTATTGATGTAATGTTAGTTATAAGAGTGTGCTTGTGATTATAAATAGTTACACAAATGAGAACAGCAATGGGGTCAATACTACCTCATTTGAACACAGTCTCTCTCTCCCTCTCTTGCTCTCTGTCCCTCCCTCCCACCCTTTCTCTCTCTCTCCCCGGGCTCTCTCTCTCTCTCTGACCCAGTTAGAGATCCCCAGTTACAAGAATGTACTTTTATAATGGATTAGCTCTCTCGCTCTCTCTCTCTCCCTCTCCCTGATATTTCACCCAATGAAATTCCAGGGGCAAGTGGTTGATTTGGGCATCAGTTTCAAGAATCTTTGTTTCTGTTTTTGCAGGTGTGTTTCCAGAGGAGGGGTGGCCAAAGTCGGCCACCAATGAGTCGGCTCTCGTCGACTGCAGCCTTGACACCAGAACCACACCCTGCAACACAACTGATCAATCCTGGAGCCCCTTTTACCCCGATGATATCATCTCCAATCAATCCCAGCGCCCCTTTATGTCTCTAACCCCTCCTCTCTTTGTACCTCTGTATTCTGATTGGAACTCAGCTCTGGCCACCTGGGGCTTTGCCTGGGAGGCCCACATCTACGGTCTGGGATCTGTGTTCACTGCATTAGGTCTGATATCTGTACTCTGCCTGTTAGGTTTGCCCCTGCGCTGCCCCCCAGGAAGCCCCTACTTTACCCTGCTGCACCTGTTCCTCCTGGCCACCGGAGGCACTAGAGCATTCTCTCTCCTGTATGATGCTTATAGTCACCAGGACCACCTGCCTGCTCTGGGCTTTCTCCTCCTCTCTGAACTACCCTTCCCCTGCCTCACCTCTGCCTTCTCCGTCTGCTTCCTCCTCCTCTCCCTCCGCTCTCGCATGCACCTCTCCCTTCATTTTTCCCTCTCTCTCTCCCTCCCTCTCTCCACCCTGCCCAGGCCTTGTCTCTTGTTCTTCCTCTCCCTGATACACTTCGGGGCCTTCCTGGGCTCCATAGCTCTATTCCATGTCTTCCCCAGCCTCCCTGTCCTCCTCCTGCTCCCCCAGGGAATGTTCATCCTCCTCTGCCTCCTCCTCCCCTGCTCCTTCCTCCTCTTCTACTGCCATGTACGACAAGACGCCAAACACATCCAACGGCTGAGTGACGGCGAGGGAGAGGTAACAGGTTCACCAGTTATGGTGGGGCGGCTGTCCCGGTGCCCATTCGCTGAGGCTGAGGAGTGGAGAAGGGCAGCAAGGGCTGGAGTGGGAGGGGCTCTGTGCCTGTTAGGGTGTGGGGGGCTTCAGCTGTATGGGATGTTACATGCATTAGGGCTCGGAGGGGTGAGTGCTGGGGCAGGGTTCCAGCCCTGGCCTTGGTGGGCATACCACCTGGGCTGCAGGCTCTGTGAGGTGGGGGTGTGTCTGTCCCTGTCAATCATTGGCACTCTGCCCCTCCTCTTCTGTTGCTCCAACTCTAACTCCTCCTCCCGGACTAAACTCAACACCAACACCTGTCAGGGGTCCTGGGCACGGCTGCCCTGTGCCTCCCCGGCAGGAGGGCCTAGCCACCCACTTCCCCTCTCTCCCATCCTCCCACCTCACTACCCCTGGTCCCTTGGGCAGAAAGAGAAGCAGGTGGTGTGTGATGTCATCAGGAAGCACCAGTCCGAAGCCCTCCCCCTCTACACACTAATGGAATCCTCTTCAAATGGACTGAACCTGCATCCTAACCCTAACCCCAAATCCCACCCTGGCCAGACCAAAACCTCCAGACACCCCAACCTCCCTGATCCTCCAAGCCCACCAGGGAGACTTCAAGCTGGGGTTGAGTCCCAGGGCTCCTCCCAGGGTAGTCTATGTCTGGACACTGACTCCACAGTGGACCTGCACCCCCCCTCTCCCATTGACCTGTCCCGCAGCATAGACCAGGCCCTGTACAGCGAGATCCTGTTCCCTCACAGCCTTTTCAGCCCCTCCAGGCTGTTCCACGCCTCTTCCAGCCTCTCCTTGAACTCCCCTGGCTCCCACCACAGCCAGAGTGCCTCATGGCCTGAAAACAACTCAGCTGACAGTCCCCTCTACCGGACTTCTTCCTGTGGAGATGTGGATATGTCTCCTACACGGCCTCCCCAGCCGGGATGCATTCTCCCAGGCCACAGCGATCCCTGCTGTCCGCCTGAGTGCTGGTGGAGAGGTAGTAACTCCAGCTATCTGTGCCAGGAGTCGCTGAGTGGGTCTTCCCAGGGTCTGTTCTCCAGCTCAGGGACAGGAGGGGCATGGTCACACCCCCACACCACCAGAGGGCAGCCTTCCCAGAGCAGCCTGCCCAGGACACTCCCCCACCTTACCTATCACAGACGTTACCGCACCCTCAGCTCGGCCTCTCAGGACAGTCGGGGGGAGGGGCGGCTGGAGGGCAGAGAGGACCTGAGTGAAAGCAGGTTGCTAGAACGGGATACGGCCGTACAAGCGGAATTCGTCAACGTGTGCCGACAGATCGATGCTCTTAGCCTGTGCAGTGACACTATTGACCTGTAGGCAGATGCTACAGGGTTTGAACCATGCGTCATCTATATGCCACAAGGTCGTAAGGATATGACATGTATAATGCACAGAGATCATATATTGACCTCTCGTGAGAGCTAAGGACTTAACTAATACGCTACACTTAGTGTTTGAGTGATGTTAGCATTCAGATCAAGCAGCTTTTTCACTGCTCCAACAGAAGTGCACAGAGGTAGAACTAACTATCAGTTGCCGTTTTATGGGGATTCTACACATAGAAAATAGACGTATAGATAGTTATGTTTGATTAGTTATAAGCTGTATATAACTGTACAGTTAGTTCCAAAATGTGCTAAATGAACAATGAACTTACTGAAACAACCAAAGTAGAACTGATTTGAAGAACTTTGAATACGAAATGTCAGTGTAGTGTTGATGATAACCATACCAATATGCAAGATCACGTTATGCTTTAGTGCCATCTACTGGGGGAGAGGGAACATAAAGTGTAACTCATACATTATAGTTGCTTTTTAATAAACAGTTCATAAAGAACTTATAACGGGTGTCCTACCACCAAGCAATACAACTGTACCTGTTTATGTCACATCAGCAGTATAAACTAGGAGTTATACTAGTGTTCAAGTGTCAAATGCAGCAATGGAACCCGATACCAAAGCAAAGATCTCACTCAACGTTTTTAATTTAATTGAAAAACAGCTCAACCTCGGATATTTCAAACCCTTTCTCTACAATCTGTAACGCGGTGTCATACTGTGTATATATCATTGAAGACTGTGTAAAATATACAGAGTATACTAAACGTAAGGACACCTGCTCTTTCCATGACAGACTGACCAGGTGAATCCAAGTTAAAGTTATGTTCCCTTATTGATGTCATTTGTTAAATCCACTTCAGTCAGTGTTGATGAATGGGAGGAGACCGGTTAAAGAAAGATTTTTAAGCCTTGAGACAATTAAGACATGGATATGTGCCATTCAGAGGGTGAATGGCAAGATATTTAAGTACCTTTGAATGGGGTACTGTAGTAGGTGCCAGGCGCACCAGTTTGTGTCAAGAACTCTAACCCTGTTGGGTTTTTCATGCTCAACAGTTTCCTGTGTGTGTCAAGAACGTTCCATCACCCTGTGGAATGCTTTCGACTCCTTATAGAGTCCATGCCCTGACAAATTAAGGAATTTCTGAGGGCAAAAGTGGAGGGTGTAACACAATATTAGGAAGGTGTTCCTAATGTTTGGTATACTCAGTAAATGTTTTATTGTAAATACAATGTACATGGAAAAGAGTTCTACTGGTATGTCATGCATCGTAGACTAGGTATGATAAACAAATTGGGTTTATGATGTTTGAAAGAATCATTTTTTCTCTAGTAATACGAACACACAGTTGCGGACAAATATATTGGCACCCTTGCACTTTTCTTAAATATTTCCCTATTTCTTCTAAAATAAGAATAACTTGAATAACTTGTCTCCACACCTTTTTATTGGATTTTCAGCATTGCAGAACCACATTTGAGTATACTTAAGTTTATCATTTGAATGGAGAAAATAATGACAAATGCCTTAGTTTTTGGTTTTGGATTCTGTGTGAAAGGCATTTTTTTATTAGATTTTTTTATTGAACCAGGCAAGTCAGTTAAGAACAAATTCTTATTTACAATGACTGCCTACCAGGGAACAGCGGGTTAACTGCCTTGTTCAGGTACAAAACAACAGATTTTTACCTTGTTAGCTCGGGGATTCAATCTAGTAACCTTTCGGTTACTGGCCCAACTCTCTAACCACTAGGCTACCTGCGGCCCATCACGAAATCAGATTATCAGGTGTTTTGGATCCAATGTTCAACCCAGTGTCTCCGTTGAAGGTTGTGGGTCTCCCAGCAGCGACCCCAACACACATAAAATAAAAAGACCCTGGTTCAAGAACAGATGCTGTTCTGGAGTGAGCAGCATAGTCCAGATCTGAATCCCATCCATAACCTATGGCAAAAGCTGAAAACAGCAGTTGGTGGAAGGCACCCCTTAAAACAGAACAATTTAAGCAATTTGCTGCTGAAAAGGGAGCCACATTGCCAGTAGAAAAGGTGCAGCAAGCTCATTGATTGACTACACGTGCTATTCTGCAGTTATCTTGTCAAAAGGCTGTGCAACCAAGTACTAGCTCCGGGGATGGCAATCATTTTCTTCATGACGTTTGTCTTTATTTTCTCAATTAAAATTGTGAACTTATGTTTACAAAAATAAAATAGGTTCTGTAATGAGGAAAATCCAATACGTTTTTTTTCAATTTCAATTTATTTGAAAAGAAATAGGAATTATTTAACATTTTACTGCAGTGGGTTAAATCAGGGTCACACATGGTGATTCTTGGTAGGCTTGAACAAATCCACTTTGAAACAAAAGTATATACCACACACACATGGTTATGGGTTTCAAAAAGAAAAGATGCCTGTTGACCATGTCAGATATAGAGTTGAAATGTATTCCATGTTGAGTTCGCATCCCAATACTACACTTAATATGCATCACAGAAGACTGAAATATAACTAAACAGTTTGACACAGAATCACCAGATTTTCGTTGTTGAAAAATCACAAAAACATTCCACCCATGAGGCTAGAGGGCACTTTGGTTATTGACTGCAGGAAAGGGCTACAAAAGGTGCCAATATATTTGGCCGCAACTGTACAATAAATTCAGTATGGGTGACACTAGTTAGATCTTTATGGACTCAGACTGTATACATTGTCATGATCTATAGGCCCGATCACAGAGAGAGTTGTTTCAGTTGAACTACTTGTTTGTTCTGTAGTCAGCAGCAATACTTTACACATGAATGAAATCTCAGTTCGTCTAGCCACAACTCTGTAGTGTAAGCCTTGAGTGTGGTTTATGTTGCAATTAAAACAGCCTTTGACAACTTTGGATGAGACAAATGGAGAGAGGAGGAAATGAGTGAAATAATGAGGAAAGGGTTAGAAGGGAGTGTGTGAGAAAAACAAAGATCACATTGCCCTCTGCTGGTGTGGAAAAAGGATAATATAACTATGTCAGGAATGACATTATGGGCAGCAGCTGATGTAATGATATCATGTATCCTGCTCAACATA
This sequence comes from Oncorhynchus masou masou, assembly GCF_036934945.1. NCBI lineage: Eukaryota > Metazoa > Chordata > Actinopteri > Salmoniformes > Salmonidae > Oncorhynchus > Oncorhynchus masou. The sequence continues at coordinate 68,684,370 of NC_088242.1, read as the reverse complement.
CCGTTTTGGGAGTGTAACCACAACATAGCAGATACTGTACATACACCAAATAAGGAGAATAGTAGATATTATATTTAAGTTAACTTCTTTATTCTGGTTCATGCAATAGCATGGTACAGCATTAAGGAATTAAAGTATGAGGTTGAAATCAACAGAGGTGTAAAATAAAAAGCATGATCAAAGAGTTAGCCAGCTAACTTAAGTAAGTTATTTCAGAACATTTAGTTACATGTTTTACAAATTGACATGGTATAATTGACTCAAAAACATATCTAAAAAGTTTAGTTCTTAATGAACAAGAAATTCAGCCATTATTTCTGGCTTTGATCCTGATTTGTAGTATATCCTCTGGAGAAATCAAAAACAACTTTTGTGCAACTTTCATCACTTAATGTTCACTTCACACAAAGATTAAACACAACAAACTGGGAGAAGTTCTGTCATTGCGGATGGGTCACTAATTTAACTGACAGTTATACTGTTACAAACTAGCTGCACGTCTTCTACAGGAAGGAAATTGAGGAAATTAAATCATCTGTGTCATCAGTAAAACTATTCATCAGTAAAAAACTAATTTCTTCACTCACTGCCACAGGGTATTAGCAGTACATTCACCCTGGTAAACAAGATATTTAAAAGGTTGGTTTCCCAAACACAGATTCTCCATTGAGCATGCTTTTTAGTCCAGGACTAGGCTTAACCTGTGTCTGGGAAACCAGACATCAGTATCATATATGACTAGGTATACAGTATTATATTGTGGCCAACGTGTACAGTCCATTCGGAAAGTATTCAGCCCATTTGACTTTTTCCAAATATTGTTATGTTACAACCTTAATCTAAAATGTATTACATTCATTTTTTCCCCTCAAATCTACACAATACCCCATAATGACAGTGAAAATAGGTCTTTGCAAAATTTCTAAATGTATTTTTTTAAATAAAGAGAAATGCCTTATTTTTATAAGTATTTAAACCATTTACTATGAGACTCCAAATTGAGCGCAGGTGCATCCTATTTCTATTGATCATCCTTGAGATGTTTCTACAACTTGGAGTCCACCTGTGGTAAATTCAAATGATTGCAGTGGTGTAAAGTACTTAAGTAAAAATCTTTAAAAGTACTACTTAAGTAGTTTTTTGGGATAGCTGTACTTGACTATTTATATTTTTGACAACTTTTACTCCACTACATTCTTAAAGAAAATGTACTTTTTACTCCATACATTTTCTCTGACACCCAAAAGAACCCCATACATTTTGAATGTTTAGCAGGACAGGAAAAGTGTCTTAATTCACGCACTTATCAAGAGACCATCCCTGGTCATCCCTACTGCCTCTGCTCACTTAACACAAATGCTTTATTTGTAATCATGTCTGAGTGTTGAACTGTGCTCCTGGCAATCCGTTAATTTAAATTAAATAAAAAACAGGAAAATCGTGTCGTCTAGTTTGCTTAATATAAGACATGTTTAATGATTTATACTTTTGATACTTAAGTACATTTCAAACCAAATACTTTTAGACTTTTACTCATGTAGTATTCTACTGGGTGACTTTCACTTGAGTCATTTTCTTTTAAAAGGGTATCTTTACTTTTAATCAATTATGAAAGTTGGGCACTTTTTCCACCACTGATTGGACATGATTTGGAAAGCCACACACATATCAATATAAAAGGTCCCACAGTTGACAGTGCATGTCAAAGCAATGAGGTCAAAATAATTGTTCATATAGCTTTGAGACACGATTGTGTCGAGGCACAGATCTGGGGAAGGCTACCCAACAAAAATTCTGCAGCATTGAAGGTCCCCAAGAACACAGTAGACTCCGAGCTCCAGAGTTAATCTGTGGAGTTGGGAGAACCTTCCAGAAAGACAACCATCTCTGCAGCACTCCATCCATTTTTAAAATGTACTTTACCTTTAGTTATCAGGCCTTTATGGTAGAGTGGCTTCCAGACGGAAGACACTCCTCAGCGAGTTTGCCAAAAAGGTACCTAAAGGACTCTCAGACCATGACAAACAAGATTCTATTGTCTGATGAAACCAAGATTGAACTATTTGGCCTGAATGCCAAGCTGCATGTCTGGAGGAAACCTGGCACCATCCCTACGGTGGTAGCACAATGCTGTGGGGATGTTTTTCAGCGGCAGAGACTGGGAGACTAGTCAGAATCAAGGGAAAGATGAACCAAGCAATGTACAGAGAGATGCTTGATGAAAACCTGTTCCAGAGCACTCAGGACCTCAGACTGGGGTGAAGGTTCACCTTCCAACAGGACAATGACCCTAAGCGCACAGCCAAGACAACGCAGAAGTGGCCCAGCCAGAGCCCGGACTTGAACCAAATCTAAAATCTCTGGATAGATCTGAAAATAGCTGTGCAGCGACGCTCCCCATCCAACCTGACAGAGCTTGAGAGTGAAAGAAGAATGAGAAAAACCCCCAAATACAGATGTGCCAAGCATGTAGCGTCATGCAAAAGACAAGGCTGAAATCGCTGCCATAGGGGCTTCAAAGTACTGAGTAAAGGGTCTGAATACTTATGTAAAGGTATAATGTTTTTTATATACAGTTGAAGTCGGATGTTTACATATACTTAGGTTGGAGTCATTAAAACTCATTTTTTCAACCACTCCACAAAATTTCTTGTTAACAAACTATAGTTTTGGCAATTCAGTTAGAACATCTACTTTGTGCATGACACCAAGTGTTCCAACAATTGTTACCAGACAGACTATTTCACTGTATCACAATTCCAGTGGGTCAGAAGTTTACATACACTAAGTTGACTGTGCCTTTAAACAGCTTGGAAAATTCCAGAAAATGATGTCATGGCTTTAGAAGCTTCTGATAAGCTAATTGACATCATTTGAGTCAATTGGAGGTGTACCTGTGGATGTATTTCAAGGCATATCTTCAAACTCAGTGCCTTTTTGCTTGACATCATGGGAAAATCAAAAGAAATCAGCCAAGACCTCAGAATTATTTTCCCCAAATGCCTGAAGGTACCACGTTCATCTGTACAAATAATAGTACACAAGTATAAACACTATACGACCACGCAGCCGTCATACCACTCATGACAGAAACGTCTCCTAGAGATGAACGTACTTTGGTGCGAAAAGTGCAAATCAATTCCAGAACAACAGCAAAGGACCTTGTGAAGATGCTGGAGGAAACAGGTACAAAAGTATATATATCCACAGTAAAACAAGTCCTATATTGACATACCCTGAAAGGCAGCTCAGCAAAGAAGAAGCCACTGCTCCAAAACCGCCATAAAAAAAAAACAGAATACGGTTTGCAACTGCACATGGGGACAAAGATCGTACTTTTTGGAGAAATATCCTCTGGTCTGATGAAACAAAAATAGAACTGTTTGGTCATAATGACCATCGTTATGTTTGGAGGAAAAAGGGGGAGGCTTGAAAGCCAAAGAACACCCTCCCAACCGCGAAGAACGGGGGTGGCAGCCTCATGTTGTGGGGGTGCTTTGTTGCAGGAGGGACTGGTGCACTTCACAAAATAGATGGCATCATGAGTGAGGAAAATTGTGGATATATTGAAGCATCATCTCAAGACATCAGTCAGGAAGTTAAAGCGTGATCACAAATGGGTCTTACAAATGGACAATGACCCCAAGCATACTTCCAAAGTTGTGACAAAATGGCTTAAGGACAACAAAGTCAAGGTATCGGAGTGGCCATCACAAATCCCCGACCTCAATCCTATAGAAAATTTGTGGGCAGAACTGAAAAAGTGTGTGCGAGCAATTAGGCCTACAAACCTGACTCAGTTACACCAGCTCTTTCAGGAGGAATGGGCCAAAATTCACCCAACTTATTGGGGGAAGCTTGTGGAAAGCTACCCGAAACATTTGACCCAAGTTAAACAATTTAAAGGTAATGCTACCAAATACACTCAATTAGTATGTAAACTTCTGACCCACTGGGAATGTGATGAAAGAAATAAAATCTGAAATAAATCACTCTACTATCATTCTGACATTTCACTTACTTAAAATGAGGTGGTGATCCTAACTGACCTAAGACAGGGAATTTTTACTAGGATTAAATATCAGGAATTGTGAAAAACTGAGTTTAAATGTATTTGGCTAAGGTGCATGTAAACTTCCAACTTCAACTGTATGTACATTTGCACACAAAAAAATGTTTTTGCTTTGTCATTATGGGCTATTGCATGTAGATTGATGAGGGAGAAAAAACAATTTAATCAATTTTAGAATAAGGCTGTAACGCAACGTAATGTGGAGAAAGTGAAGGGGTCTGAATACTTTCCGAATGCACTCAAATCCATCGTATCATATTATTAACACCACAGACTAGGCCAAAGTCACTGTACAATCACCCTGTCATCAGAAAACACACATAACATGAATGAAAACACATCCCAAATCTTAGTGAACTTAACACGAAAAAAAAATGGTGGTTCTCTTTCTTTTTTTTTCTTCAAACTGATGAGAATCCAATGAAAAACAAACAGATTCCAGCACTATCCACAGTATAGACTCCATGTGTAGTCTTAAGGCGCTGTGGTTATCCCTGATTGAAGGCTAACGCCTACTGTGGCTTTGGTCCTCTACAGTAGAGCAACACTAACAGACCTCTAGGCTATTCCACATGGTCATCAACACTACTGTACATTCAAATACATCTGAGACATAGGACCATGATCAACCAAAACTGGTATAAAGAGTTCCAGGGTATGTAAAGTAGTTCACAGTATTCACAGTTCTACATGTGCTACATACCTTATACAGCCTGATGGCTCTGTGCCATGACACAGGTACATGTGACCATAGATTATGTCGTAACATCAATCAAGTCAGAGGTGACTTTATGGTCCCTCAAAAGCATCTTCCACAACACAGAGAAAGAGAGAGATAGTGGGTGGGAGGAGAAGAGAGGAGTCAGCGGTCTTATGTATAGCCAAAAGGTTATGTGATGGTTGAATTGAGTAGTGGTTGTAGGTAGGTCACATAGGTAGGTCACATGTATCTGTTGTGCCTGGTGGCTGCTGGTGGGGGTACGCTGGGAGCTGCTCGTGTGCTTCTTCTCGCTCCTCCCTCAGTATAGCCGCTTCTCATAACTACAGAAGGACAACACACAGACAACAATCAGGAATGCAAGTCAAGTCTCATTGAAACTCATATTAGACTAGATATACTAGATTGAGGGTTTTATCAAGTTGTTAGGGCTTTAAAAAGTCCTTATCTGTACTTCTAACCCTGAGTCTTCCTGAAAACAAAAAGATAACAAAGAGAAAATTGCAGTAGGAAAGGTTGTGAGCACAGGGGGAATGTACTTACATGGCACAAAAGAATATCTATGATGAGAGCATGAGTAAGAGAAAGAGAGAAGACATTTTGACTTAACTTCCTTCAGTACTACTGTTATACTCAGGGGTAGGCAATTACAGTGCATTGGGAATGTACTCAGACCCTGACTTTTTCCACATTACAGACTTACTCTAAAATAGATTACATTCTACAATCTACACACAATACCCCATAATGACAAAGCAAAAACAGGTTTTGAGAATGTTTTAAAATGTATTAAAAATATAAAAAAACGGAAATATCACATTTACATAAATATTCAGATGCTTTACTTAGTACTTTGTCGAAACACCTTTGGCAGCGATTATAGCCTCGAGTCTTCTTGGGAATGATGCTACAAGCCATGGCACACCTGTATTTGGGGAGTTTCTCCCATTCTTCTCTACAGATCCTCTCAACCTCCATCAGGTTGGATGTCGAGCGTCGCTGCACAGTTATTTCCAGGTCTCTCCAGAGATGGCTCTGACTGGGCCACTCAAGGACACACGTGCTTTGTCTTGGCTGTGTGCTTAGGGTTGTTGTCCTATTGGAAGGTGCACCTTCACCCTAGTCTTAGGTCCTTAGCGCTCTGGAACAGATTTTCATCAAGCATCTCTCTAATTTGCTCCGTTCCATCTTTCCCTCGATCCTGACTAGTCTCCCATTCCCTGCCACTGAATTAAAACACACAGCATGATGCTATCACCACCATGCTTCACCGTAGGGATGTTGTCAGGTTTCCTCAAGACGTGACGCTTGGCATTCAGGCGAAAGAGTTTAATCTTGGTTTCATCAGTCCAGAGAATCTTGTTTCTCATGGTCTGAGAGTTTTTAGATGCTTTTTGGCAAACTCCAAGCGGGCTGTCATGTGCCGTTTACTGAGGTGTGGCTTCTGTCTGGCCACTCTATCATAAAGGCCTGATTGGTGGAGTGCTGCAGATATGGAGAAATTTCCAGAAGGACAACCATCTCCACAGAGGAACTCTGGAGCTCTGTCAGAGTGACCATCAGGTTTTTGGTCACCTCCTTGACCAAGGCTCTTCTCCCCTGATTGTTCAGTTCAACCGGGCAGACAGCTCTAGGAAGAGTCTTGGTGGTTCCAAAATTCTTCCATTTAAGAATGATGGAGGCGACTGTGTTCTTGTGGACCTTCAATGCTGCAGACAATTTTTGGTACTCTTCACCAGATCTGTGCCTCGACACAATCCTGTCTCAGAGCTCTAGGGACAATTCCTTTGACCTCATGGCTTGGATTTTGCTCTGACATGCACAGTCAACTGTGGGACCTTATATAGACAGGTGTTTGCATTTCCAAATCATCTCCAATCAATTGAATTTACCACAGGTGGTCTCCAATCAAGTTGTAGAAACATCTCAAAGATCAATGGAAACAGGATGCACCTGAGCTCAATTTCAAGTCTCATAGCAAAGGGTCTGAATACTTATTTACATAAGTTATCTGTTTTACATTTTTAATACATTTGCAAAAATGTCTAAAAACCTGTTTTCACTTTGTCATTATGGGGTATTTTGTGTAGATTGATGAGGAACATTTTTTATTTAATACATTTTAGTATAAGGCTGAAATGTGATACAATTTGGAAACCTGGAAGGGGTTCGAATACTTTCCGAATGCACTGTATATCCGCAAATGGCCAGTGTGGGTGCAGGATTAGGCCCCAGCTAAAGCGGTTACAATTCTAGCACAATAAATTAACCAATCATAGTCAAAACGTAATTACTTGCATCTGCTGTTACTGCTTTGGCTGGAGCGAAAGCCTGCACCCACAATGGACCTCGTATGGTAAGACTGCCAATCCCCGGTTTAAGTAGCAACTCCTAAACAACATGTATTCAAGGAGATACGGACGCCACTGGTGAGAACAAACACACACACACACACTACCACCCAGAGCAAAGTTAAAGGACACGTCGGACACCGGCACAGAACATGAGACAAAAGGACAGGTTAGTCGATCACAGAGGAGAGGAGCACAAGATCTATAAGGAATTCCAGAGGAAAGACTGTGTAAGCGATACCAGACTTACGAGTGCAGCCCGTGTACTCCCCCCTCAACCTGAGCTGACATGGTCCTCTTCTCAAACTTCAGCTCCCCAGAGTACATCATGGACCTGGAATAACATACAACAATACATAACAAAAAATGGAACAGAGACACACAGATCATATCAAAGAAGTGGAATACAATAACACAGTCTAACATCTGTTCATAGACAAACCGCAGTATGCAGAGGCTCTTGGCTCCGATGTCTTGGCAGCCATGTTGTATGCCAGCAATGAGATAGGGGGCAAATTTATGGATGGAGCCTTTATCCTGGACCGACCCTGACACACCCTGAGCCACCTTCACCTTGTCCCCCTCACTGTCGAGACACACACACACATCCCCCTCACTGTGGAGTTACACACATCTCTCTCCTTAGCCCTATTACTGAAAATAAACAAAACAATCTGTCTCCCTCTCTCGACCTGAAGTAGCGTTTCTGGCTGCTGCTGTTCTTCTCCATGGCGTCAAGGGAGCCCATCCCGCGATACTTCTTTAGTCGCACGCCGTCCGAGAAGAAATACTCCCCCGGGGCCTCCGTGGTAGCCGCGAGCAATGACCCCATCATCACTGAGGGCACAGAGGTCAGGTGTCAGAAGTGAAAGGAGGTAAAAGTCTGACCATCAATAGTAGCCTATGATGTGGATTTTCCTGTTTATGGAAAAAAGGTTAAATATGCTGGGTGGGTTCAACACACACACACGCACCTGTGGATGCCCCGAGAGCGAGAGCTTTGACCACGTGTCCAACGGTCTGGATGCCTCCATCTGCGATGACAGGCACACCGAAACGCCTGGCATACTCTGCCACCTTGTACACTGATGTACCCTGGGGACGCCCACATGCCATCACTGGCACAAAGCAACATGTCAGCAATTCACAAATAGTTTGTATTGTTATCTAAACAGTCAAACTACTCACCTCCCTCCCTCTCCTTCTCCCTCCCCATTTGCTATTCTGCTCTGTCTCTCCGTACCTTCCTGGGTGATGCAGATGGAGCCACAGCCCATCCCCACCCTCAGAGCATCCACACCCGCATCTATGAGATTCTTAGCCTGTGCTGCAGTCACCACTACAGAGAATGAAAATAGAGGATGGGGAGAAAGAGAGAGAGAGAGAGAGAGTGAAAATGCAAGAGAGATTAACGTGAGAGGCATTGCTAGAGAAGGTAGAGGAGAGCAGACTCACCGTTTCCTCCCACCACCTGTAGTTCAGGGTATTTCTGTTTGATGTAGTTGATCATGTTGATCTGATAGACAGAGTTCCCCTGGGAGGAGTCCTACATGGTAAACAGACATGGGTTAGAGAGGAGTGGAACGCAAAAATACAATATAATAACCCAACTCCTTCCCCAGACCCACCAGCACCACCATGTCGACACCAGCCTGCATCAGCAGGTCCAGTCTGTACTTGTCCTCCTCTCTGGTTCCAATGGCAGCTCCACACAACAGCTGCTTCCTGGAGTCTTTAGAGGCCAGAGGGTAGTCTCTGTTCTTCTTCAGGTCTGTCCTCGCTATGATGGCCACCAGCTCATCACTGTCATTCACTATGGGCAGCTTACCTAAGAGAGACAGAGTACACAAAAGGAGAACTTCTCTAAAAATTATTTAATTTACCAAACAGAGATAGATATTTGATCATGTCCTGTCTGTGTAAAGAGTCTCTACAGAACATTGTGTTACTACCATATGGTACCTTTCTTGCTGCGCTGCAGGATATCGTTGGCTTCTTTCAGTGTTACACCAGCTGGTGCAACCACTAAATCTTCCCTCTTTGTCATGGCCTGCAAGAATCAACCATACATGTAAACCTCGCAGGAATAGTATTCAATACGACAAGTCACCCAGTTAACAATATATGTGTTGACAATTGTAATGACTGTATGTCCAAACAAACATGTCATTTAAAACATGTCAAGCACAAACACACACCTCTTCCAGGGGTTTGTCATGGTCTTTCTCGGAAAGGAAGTCGATGTCTCGGGAGGTGACGATACCCACCAGCTTGCTTCCCATCTTTCCCGTCTCTGTGACGGGGATGCCAGAGAAGCCGTGGCGGACCTTGGCTTCGAACACGTCTCCCACCGTGTGGTGAGGACTCATTACCACCGGGTCTGTGATGAAACCCTGCTCAAATTTCTGACAAATAAATAATGTAAGAAACATTACTCAGCAAATGGACCAGGAGGTTTGAGTGTATTCACATACTGTTATATTGTCACAATGCAATTTGACATGAGACTTTATACTGTTGATGTAGTGGTATATCAATATATTTGTAAATCAATATAGATCTGTAGGTTGTCCAACCGCTAGCCTCCATCTTACCTTGACCAAGCGGACCTCGTTGGCTTGGAACTCTGGAGTACAGTTATGGTGCATGATCCCGATCCCGCCCATGAGCTACGACAAACAGTGAACTGACCAATCAGGGTTAGCCAAACACGATGTTTGCCCAATGAGACTTCAATATACCAGAGTCCAGGTATTATCACACATTTGTGGGGGGCTCAATACATAAAAACCCACAACCAGAAATACCACTAGTATATGAAGTGTTGTGACAGATTTGTGGCCTTGTCTTATTGGTGTTGGCTGGGTGAGAAGGTGAGGAGTGGCTCTATACTCACAGCCATAGCGATGGCCATGGAGGACTCAGTGACTGTATCCATGGGAGACGAGATTAGAGGAGTCTTCAGGGTGATCTTCCTGGTCAGAGCTGAAGTCAGGTCCTGGGAACAGGAAGTAGACGTCACACTAATATCACATTACAGGGATGGAAAAAAATGTAACTACAAAAATAATAGCACCCTGTCAACCAAATATCTGTGACTGAGGCAAGACCAATCAGAACATGCAATACCTCATTGCCATTAGGTGGCACCATGGACATGAGCTGTCCCTGTTAATTCCTGATTATACAGTCAAATACCACAGGGGATATACCCTTCTGGCAGTAAAGAACAAACAAGCTAAAAACACCAGCACCTGTAGCCTACTAAAGCAATTACACAGGACATGAATCTGACTCGCAGCCATGAGGGACTAGTGTTGTTGTTCTCATCAGTGTTGTTCAAATCAAATTCTATTGGTCGAGAACACATATTTTGCAGATGTTATTGCAAGTGTAGAGAAAATTCTTATGTTCCTAGCTCCAACAGAGCAGTACAAAACAATACACGCAAATCCCCCCCCCAAAATAAATAAAGGATTTAAGAAATATAGAAATATTTGAACGAGCAATGTCAGAGTCCGGAATGTAAGTATATACGCATATGATGGTGTGTATAAACAGTATGGACAGTATATGAATAGAAAAGGTGTGTACAGCAGTAGTTATATAGATTGATCATTCATTAGAATACAGTATATACATATGAAGTGGGTAAAACAGTATGTAAATCTTATTAAAAAGTGACTGGGCAGAGACCAGATAGTGGTGACTATTTAACAGTGTCCTGGAGATAGAAACTGTTTTTCAGTCTCTCTGTCCCAGCTTTTATGCACCTGTACCGTCTCTGCCTTCTAGATGGTAGCAGGGTGAACATGCCGTGGCTCTGGTGGCTGAGGTACTTGATGATCTTCTTGGCCTTCCTGTGACACCGGGTGCTGTAGAGGTCTTAAAGCAGTGATTCCCAAACGTTTTATAGTCCCGTACCCCTTCAAACATTCAACCTCCAGCTGCGTACCCCCTCTCGCACCAGGACCAGTGCACTCTCAAATGTTGTTTTTTGCCATCATTGTAAGCCTGCCACACACACACTACACATTTATTAAATATTAGAATGAGTTTGTCACAAACCAGATGGTGGGAAGTGACAAAGAGCTCTTATAGGACCAGGGCACAAATAACAATATAATAATAATCAATAATTTTGCTCTTTATTTAGCCATATTACATAAAACTTTATTTGTTAATCGAAAATTGTGAATAACTCATCACAGGTTAATGAGAAGGGTGTACTTGAAAGGATGCACATAACTCTGCAATGTTGGGTTGTATTGGAAAGTCTCAGTTTTATATCATTTTTCACACAGTCTGTGCCTGTATTTAGTTGTTCATGCTAGTGAGGGCCGAGAATCCACTCTCACATAGGTATGTGGTTGCAAAGGGCATCAGTATCTTAACAGCGCGATTTGCCAAGCCAGGATACTATGAGCGCAGCCCAATCCAGAAGTCTGGCAGTGGCTTCTGATTAAATTCAATTTTCACAGAACCGCTTGTTGCAATTTCAATGAGGCTCGCATTCAGATATCGGTAAGTGGACTGGAGGCAGGGCATGAAAGGTATAACAAATCCAGTTGTTTGTGTCATCCGTTTAGGGAAAGTACCTGCGTAATTGCGCACCAAACTCACTCAGGTGCTTCGCTATATCACATGACATTGTCCGTAAGCTTGAGTTCATTTGCGCACAAAAAAATCCTACAATGATGGAAAGACCTGTGTGTTGTCCTTGTTAATACAGACAGAAGAGCTCCAACTTCTTAATCATTGCACATTGAGTAACATATTGAATATAGTTGCGGAGAGTCCCTGTAATCCTAGATTCAGATCATTCATTTGAGAAAAAACATCACCCAGATGGCCAGTTGTGTGAGACACTTGTTATCACGCATGGGGTCAGACGAGTGAAAATTATGGTCAGTAAAGAACTTTAAGCTCATTTCTTAATTTAAAAAAAAACGTGTCAACTTTGCCCCTTGATAACCAGCCCACTTCTGTATGTTGTAAAAGCGTTACATGATCGCTGCCCATATCATTGCATAGTGCAGAAAATATATGAGAGTTCAGGGGCCTTGCTTTAATTAACAAAGTTAACCATTTTCACTGTAGTGTCCAAAACATCTTTCAAGAATTCCTTTGACTCATCCAGCTGTAACGCATGGATTTCACTGGCTTGTATGCAAAGCAGTAATTGTTTTTCAAAACATCTCCTGCCATGTCACTGATGCGTTATGAAACAGTGTTGTTTGATGAAGGAATTGTCTGTATAGTTTTTTTGGCCTTTCCCCCAGCATTGTCCCAGCCATATCTGCGGCAGCAGGAAGAATTAAGTCCTCCACAGTAGTATGGGGCTTGCCTGTCCTAGCCACTCGGTAGCGCACCATATAAAATGCTTCTAGCTTCTTCTAATTAATGGTATATGTTGCTTTTATTCATGTCTTACTACTCAAATTCTTAATTCTCGCTCAAAATCTCCCACGGCTTGTTTTTGAAATTGGCATGTTTTGTTTCTAAAAGTCTTTGCAAGAGTGAAGGTTTCATTGAGTTATGAGAATCTTTTCACATATAACACACTGTGGCTGAGGAAAGGCACTACTCCCAATATAAGTGAACCAAAAATCAATGTAGTTCTCATCATATTTGCGCCTCTTCGATGGTCCAACGTCTCTGTCTGTTGTTCAGTGCTTTCCCGGGTAAGGGGGCAGTAGCTCTTTGACAGTTGTGAATCTGATGTAGCCAGTGTCCATGCTAGCTGGGCTAACAACAAATGTAGAATTACTTGCTAGCATTGGATGTGCTCGTGGAAGCAGAACAACTTGTGCCGTCGACAGGTGCAGGTGTAGTACTGCTGGTAGTAGCAGTACTACCATTAGAGCTGGTATGTGTCTCTATGGACGCGGGCCTTACTTTTTTTAACCATTTATACTTTTTTGAGTGAACGGAATGAGCAGCAGCTACGTTTGGCTACATATGAACCGTTAGTGGAATCTCTATGAGAGAGTAACGGTTAATGTGATTGGATGTTAATTATTTGACTAGGCTACCTGTATTTGGCATTGTCTTTGTTATTTCGCTGAACACTAGATGGTTTCATTTTATTTTTGGCAGTGAAACGAGGCTACTCAGGTGAGAAAAAAAAAAACTTTAAAAAAAAAATGTGAATCACCCCGACGGCATTGTGCATACCCCTGGGGAATACCTGTCCTAGAGGGCAGGCAGTGTACCCCCGGTGTACCGTTGGGCTGACCGCATCACTGTCTGGAGAGCCATGCGGTTGCTGACGGTGCAGTTGCCGTACCACACGGTGATACAGTTTGACAGGATGCTCTCAATGGTGCATCTAGAAGTTTGTGAGGGTCTTAGAGGCCAAGACTAATTTCTTCAGCTTCCTGAGGTTGAAAAGGCACTGTTGCACCTTTTTCACTACACTGTTAGTGTGGATGGATCATTTCAGGTTGTCAGTTATGTGCACGCCAAGGAACTTCAATCTTTTCACCCTTTCCACTGCGGCCCTGTCGATGTGGATGTGGGCGTGCTCCCTCTGTGGTCTCCTGAAATCCAAGATCAGCTCGTTCATTTTGTTGAAGTTGAGGGAGAGGTTATTTCCTGGCACCACTCCACCAGGGTCCTCACCTCCTCCCTGTAGGCTGTAATCAGGCTACTACTGTTGTGTCGTCTGCAAACTTGATGACCGAGTTGGAGACGGCCGTGGCCACGCGGTCATGGGTAGACAGGAAGTACAGGAAGGGGCTGAGCACCCACTCTTTTGGGGCCCTCGTGTTGAGGATCTGTGTAGCGGACATGTTGTTGCCTACCATCACCACTCGGGGTCGGCCTGTCAGGAAGTCCAGGACCCAGTTGCACAGAGTGGGGTTTCTGACCCAGGGCCCCGAGCTTAATGATGAGCTAAAAGGGCCCTATGGTGTTGAAGGCTGAGCTGTAGTCAATGAGAAACATTCTTACATAGGTATTCCTCTTGTCCTGATTGGGAAGGGCAGTGTGAAGTGCGATGGTGATTGCGTCGCCAGTGTATCTGTTGAGGCAGTATGCAGAAACAATTTGGACATCTTGAAGCAAGTGTGGACAACAGACTGGGCTAGGGAGAGATTGAACAGGTCCGTAAACACTCCAGCCAGCTGATCTGCACATGCTCTAAGGTCACGGCTAGTGATGCTGTCTGGGCAGGCAGCCTTGTGAGGGTTAACACACTTAAATGTCTAAATCACGTCCTCGTGAGCGACGGCACTGTGTTATCCTTGATTGTGTTGAACCTGTCCGGGAGCAAGGTGTCGGTGTCCGCGACGTGGCTTGTTTTCCCTTTATAATCCGTGATTGTCTGGAGTCTCTACAAAATAGAATTGCAACTCCACTTTACCTCTGTACTGACATTTTGTCTGTTTGATTTCCTTACTGAGGGAATAGCTGGGATGTTTGTACTCGTCCATGTTCCCAGTTACCTTAACGTGGTAAAATGTGGTGGTTCGCTCTTTCAGTTTTGCATGGATGCTGCCATCTATCCACGGTGTGTGTGTGTTTTGCCCTGGGCATGTTTGCACAGGCACAGAAGCGGAGAATCCCTTTGAGGTCTCAAGTGTGTGTGTGTGCGTGTGTGTGTACACGTTATTCAACTGAGAGAAACACTCAGCAACCTCCAGTCCTCAGAGAGACAGAGAACCACATGAGAGAAGTTGCTGCACACACACGACTTCTATGTAAGTCTGGTTATGATATCATATGTATTTGTATGTTCCAGACAACAGCAATGGAGTTGACTAAAGCTGTAGCACGGCTATAATATGGTATATGTAGCTTTGTTGTTATTAGCAATGAAAAGGTCAAACAAACTCACCACGTCATCAGAGTTAAAGTCTATGAAACCAGGAAGAATCAGGAAATCACTGTAGAAAGAGAGGGAGGGGAGAGAGAAAACATTGTAAGGTCAGACAAGTTCTTTTGCCAAACAGTGAGAAAACTGATTGGTAAACTCTCCCCACTCCTTGCCTCCCATCACCAGTCCTCTGTCTGAACCCTAACCAGCACAGCATCACATCCCTACACCCTTAACCACTCTGCATATCACACATACACCCTCACACAGTGTGTATTGGAGATAAAGCCTCTTTATAATACTCCCACTGTACTGGATGTGATGATTTGATTGTCTCTCTGTGTAAACCTCCATTAGGGCAGATAATATTAGAATGAGCACAAAAGTAAGGATGCATAATGATCCTTATTCTACTGGTCTGGTCTCACCATATCATCTCAGCAGTCAGTGAGTGTTTGTTTTTACTCTCGGGGCAGCAACATGATGTCTGGCTCTGAAGTTTGCCAAATTATATGACCACAACAGTCAACCTGGCGGCAGGGTCTTATACATGCGTTTTAGAGCTCTCTGAGTTATCGGGAACTGTGAGCACATCTGTTATAGTTCTGTAGTTGCCACATAAGTAAACAATTCAGCAATCAGCAACATGGACAGCACAGCGAGCAGCACTCACCAACAATGCTGTTTCAGCACCGCTGTCATAGATAGCGCCACGCACCTGTTGAGGGTGTGGCTACAGGCTGAAGGCCTCTTCATTGACTCCCTCTTTCATAACTTTAAATTGCACAATTATAGCAATTTCAATCAATATCATTGGAAATGCTGCTCTCTAACTCTGGTAGAATGTATACAAAATATTACTTGTATGTGAGTCCGTCCCCGATAGAGAAGAGCTGCTGAGCCGTGAGTCCATCTTCAGGCACGTACCCTGTCCCTCCACTGATCAGATAGTCAGCCATGCTGAAACACACACACACACACTTACATTCTTTCCTCTCTCCCATATACTGTCCATAGGCATAACCCTGTTGACCATAATGGAGGGCGAAGAGCTTCTAGAATCTAGACTCTAATGCAGGATTTGTAGTTTTCAACCTGCAGATTAAACATGGACATATTTAATGATATAATCCCCCATAATACCATATCTCCATGTTTCATCTTCATGACTGTGTGTGAAAATTCAAAGAGCGCCTGGGTAGAATACATGATCGTAAGTAAACTACATTTTTTGTTGTTGTTGCTCAACAGTTTATCCACCTTTGCCTAAAAATACATTGAAAGTATAGGGAGCGTTACTTTTTTCACTGCGACAAGTGGTCAGAGTTTACCCACCTATTTTTCTTTTGACCACATCACTGTTGTGGAGAGCTGGCTGTAACCTACCGTTTCTTGTTTTGACGTGATACAAGGGAATACACTGAATGTAGTGGTCTTTCTTCAGCACCTTATGATTATGGATGGATGTAGGACAACATCACAAGTTTACCTTCAGTGTGGTTGTTTACCTCTTGATTACATAAATACATTGGCTCTGTAGTCTGAATGTGTTGGCCAACCTACAGACTCTATAACCCTGTCAATGGAAACTCAGTCTGTGTGATGGTCATGCAGCAGGTAAGAAGCTTTAGTTACATCACTGTCTCCTGGGTAGCAGCTAACTGGGATTTATAAAGCTCACTAACCACCTCAATGAAAAAACCTTGCCTGGCAGATTAATATTTTGGCAGTTACTGTAGTTCATGTGGATGAAAGCCAGTAATTCACTAGGCTAGTGGCTTCTGGGACCCTGTAAGGACTTCGTTCCTGATTGTTAGGGCAATTGGAGGTTAGCTGATTATGACTGGCACAGTATAGTGGTTTTGTTTCTCACCTGTGTGTGTGTGTGTCTGACTCACCTCTCAGGTTCATATCCGGCTTGGATGCGTGTGGCGCTGTATCTCTGCGCGGCCGTCTCGTGGCCGTGAGGGTTGGTGTGTGTGTAGGCTCCATGGGTGTTGGCGTGTGTGTGTTCCCCTTCGAGGGGCAAGAGACGCGGCCTAGCGGGCTCGGTATCACCAACAATACGGCGGTAGTCGATCTGGTAGGTGTCACGCTCACCTTCGCCAAACCGGTCGTAGCCTTGACCCTCCATCCCAGAGAAATCCAGAGGAAACCGAAGCCTCTCACACACTTAAGGCCACACTCACGTCTCAAATGCACATTCAATGCCTGACAACTACAATGAGTCACACACCTGACATGTCACACACACACACACACACACACACATCTGCACATCAAATGCCACAAGAAAAAAGTCTTCCCCAGTGTGTGTTCTTTCTCTAAC
This sequence comes from Oncorhynchus masou masou, assembly GCF_036934945.1. Lineage (NCBI taxonomy): Eukaryota > Metazoa > Chordata > Actinopteri > Salmoniformes > Salmonidae > Oncorhynchus > Oncorhynchus masou. Next base: position 68,667,081 of record NC_088242.1, on the reverse strand, counting down.
ACACAGCTGACAGAGAGTGGTCTGTGTCACACTCGTTATAAGAAATACAGACACACACTCTCACTGCTGTGTCTTATCTCTTATGACGATATCAGTAGGACAAATTGAAATCATCCGGCCTCTGTCTTTAGGGTATTCTCCTGTCTTCTAGCTTCTCTGCAGATACAGTGCATGGGAGTTGAGGCCTGAGATTGGAAACCCTGATGTTCCTGAGATAGAATGACAGTTCCCTCGCTCTCTCTCAGTCAGACAGAAGAAGGGTGGGTCACGTTGCAGGCTCAGAAGGCCTTTGAGGAGGAGCCGGTTTTAGAGAGCCGAGCTGGAGCTGAAGTCCCAGGTCCTGGGTGAGGCTGAGTGAGTGTCACCTAGATGTCCCCTGGATGTTCCCCGGCCTCAGGCAGTGAGGTGAGCCCCAACAAGGAGCGAGGAGAGGATGCTGTGAGGGTAAAGCACCACCCCTGAGTATTGGAGAGCCCTGGGAGCTGAGCTAGTGGAAGTGTGAGAGACAGAGAGCAGTTTGTTTCTGAGACTACCAGACTCTTTTTCCTCCACTCTCCTCTCTTGTCTTGTCTTAGCTCTGTTTGTGACTGTAGCAGACGTCAGTCCTACAAAGAGGATTGGAGGAATTAAAGCAGGAGGGGGCAACTAGGTGGAGTGGAGGGAGGAGAGAGGGAATGAGAGTGGAGTGATAGAGGGGGCGGAGGGAACGGTTGGGGGTGGCGAGATGACACACTTTCCCTTCCCAGTATCGCCATGGTGAGGGGAGTGTGTGTTACCAGTCTCTAACAGCTTTGTGTAGGCAGGTTAGCTAAACTAAACTCTGTGCTGCTCTGAACCCATTGACTGAGCGGAGGGTAACTGGGTTGCTAGGGACGCTCTCAGGAACATCATCTGCAGATGACTGCTTGTGACAATTACTGAGGGATTGGACCTAAAAAGCCTCTTCAATACTCACTTACAGTCTCTCTCTCTCTCTCTCTCTCTCTTGTATACTCTCTTTCTGTATGCCCTGTAGGGGAGAGTGGGGTAAATTGAGCCTAAAGGGTAAATTTAGGAAACCATAAACAAAATTAATAATTTGACCAAATATTTAGGAAGAGGTCATCATTTCCTCAGTCTCTATTAGCTTCAATATGAGGCCCTAAACCTAGCATGAAAGCACATCCTTATAGCTGTTTGGGCTAATATAGTCCAAGGGCTTGCCTTTGGGTAAGTTGAGCCAATGGCAAACTGAACAAATTGAAGTGTTTTCTTCCCAGGGGTAACACAAGGCATTATGGCTGGGATATGAGGTAACATCAGGGCCTGGCCTATGTTAAAAGTGTTGTTTTTTTTAAAGGTGTTTTGTTAGGTGTTAAACCTGTCACACTGGTGTTAAAAGATGCTTAAAATGATGAAGACAAAAAAAATATTATAGTGTTTGGGAAATAAAGATAGACATGGTTTTAAAAAGGTAGTGGTAATATTTCATTCAGTACAGAACTGTGTAGGCGGCTTAACTTACCCTGTATTTCTTGAAAACCCTATGCGGCATTCTGCTTTCTCGCTACAGGTCTCAGCTGTTAGCGTCGCCCGACGCTGTGTTTTAACGTCTAGAATCATAAATAATCATCGCTTGCGATGCAGCTTTTGAAACATATGGCCCATATCTTTCATCCGAAGAAATAATCATTAAAATAAAAAAGATACCCTTACTGTAGCAGTTTTTGCACAGACCCATTCAACTATGGGTGCCTCCATCTAAGGAAACTACACTTCCCAAGTTACACTTACACACAGGTGTTCAGAGCAAGCTTGTTAAGTAATTAGCACAGGTGGTCGTCTGTTTTCCATAAACAAGCACTGTAACATGGAGATATGGCTGTTTTGAAACACTTACCCTATCAAGGTGTGTATCAATTTAACCTTATTTTCTTTAATGCTGATATGTAAGATAAACTGCACTGCAAGTGATACATGTTAATATTCATACAGAGCTTCAGGGATCTCAACAAAACTCCCCCCTATAGTAGATGTCTTCATCCAATGACTAACATTGTATGTCTCGTAGATCCCCACAGTGGAGGTATGATAACACCCATAAAACCTAGCAGTCAAACAAGGAAATGGTTCCAATTTTTTTTTCCACCATTCATTTTTCCATAGGGAATTTTAGAAACATTTAAAATAAGGGCTGTGTTTCATGTAGGCTTACCCTGGCATGACGTTTTTATAACCATATAAGTCTCTATCGGACAAGGTGACTTTCATCAATATATTTATTGATTAGCATCAAAGTAGACATCCAAAACTACAAATCCCTGCAAGTTCCTGTAAGTCATTTCAAGCTGACACGTTTGTTAACAGGTATTGTGTCCATATAAACTTGCACAAGAAAGTTTACACAATTGTCCATTTAAAGAAATGTAGCCAATTTATTCACTACTACATTTAGTTAGTTAATACAGAGATTCTTACCTTTGCCTCGATTCGGCAGCCTCTTCCAGATCATCATGGCATTTGTAGCTCTTTGTGATAGCCGCATTAGCAGCTAATTAGTCTTTCATTGGGGGGGTGTTAAATACCAGCGAATATATTGATAAAAGTCACCTTGTCCTAGAGAGATTTACACAGTTATCAAAAAGTCACACCAGGGTAAGCCTTCATCCAAAATCCCCTATGGGAAAAACAATTGGAACCATTTTACTGTTTGACCACTAGGTTTTATGGGTATTATGACTCATACTGTGGTAGTTTTTATTTTTATTTCACCTTTATTTAACCAGGTAGGCAAGTTGAGAACAAGTTCTCATTTACAATTGCGACCTGGCAAAAGTTAGTATAATGGAACTGAGAGTCACGATAAGGGCTAAACTTACCCTATACCCGGGGCAAGTTGTGCCAAGAGACCACTTTTTTTGGGACAAGCTATGTTTTCAAATCTGTTGTTTACATGGATTTTGATTATTTTCAGGGATATACAACATTGTTAAATATATATAGATATCTTTGTTAGTAAGAATACTATATTCCCTTGACAGAGTGATGCTGAATGTAAAAATTGTCTTGGCTTACCCCACTATCACCTAATTACGCTACAATATTTGTATGTGACCAATAACATTTTATTTGGTAGCCTGAAGCCTCTCTATTCGAATCAACAACTTTGTATGTTCTATTCCCATTGTCCATATTGAAAAAAAAAACATGAATATGTTATTCTCTGGATGTATGCCTCTGGATGTATGCCTATCTGTATTCCACATGTCAAAAATGCATGTTTGTTTTACATAAAACATGCCACAAGGTATTTGTAACTCTAACGTTTCATAACGTTGTGCCTGCTGAACGCGCCCCGAGTGGCGTCTGAGATGATGACGTCTAAAAAAGGCGACAGTCACTGCAGTCGTCAAAACGCGACGACAATGGCTACATGTGTGATGCAACGTTGCTTGTCTTCCAACTTTACCTCTGCCTTGCTCTATCGTTTGGCACAGCTACCTCCCTCTGGGCTGGTATCCAGGGCATACTTACTACGGACTTTGTCCACTACCACCCGACTCTCATCAGGTAACGTTACTTGGCTTGTGGACCTCGTAACACAGGTGGTTCATAGCAAGAACGCATAGCACGACCGTAACGTAGCTAGTTAAGCGTGTAGCTATAACTGTTTTTCGGTTTGTGTACTCGAACTCATTTTACTTTTCTCCTGAATTCCGCAGCTCTTAAATTCACAGACAAACACGAATGGATACGAGTAGAGGGAGAGGTAGGAACGGTTGGCATCAGCAAATTTGCTCAGGTGAGTTGTTATCACGAGACTATGCTCCCACTGGTTCGTATGAGCCGCATTGGGACCTGTGGTCTTAACTACCCAATGTTGAAGTGTGTTGTGGCACACGGATCATGAAGTGACACATTTGGTTAATTTCGCATTATCTAAATCTGTCATGCAGGAGGCTCTAGGAGATGTGGTGTACTGTGGACTACCAGAGGTTGGCACGCAGCTGGCGCAGACTGGTAAGGAGCAATTACTACCATACAGACTTGTGAGGAGGGTAACGCAACCGCTGGTCCTCTAGGGTTATACTAGTCACCCTTCCCCAAGACCTGTTCATGACGTGACCCATCGCTGTCAATTTTTAGATGAGTTTGGAGCATTGGAGAGTGTGAAGGCAGCTAGTGAGTTGTACTCTCCTCTAACCGGGGAAGTCACAGAGGTCAACACACTCCTTGCAGACAACCCCAGCCTTGTCAACAAGTCCTGCTACAAAGACGGTGAGCATACATACACACTCTACACCTGCAGACATGCATGCATACTCGAGTCTACACGTGCACACACACATCAGTGACCATTTTAAGGAAAGAAGGAATATTCAAACAGGGCCGATGTCTAGGCTAACATCTGACATGTAACCCCTGCTGGGACAGGTTGGCTGATGAAGATGACCATTGCCAACCCTAAGGAGCTAGATGCTCTGATGGATGAGAAGGCTTATGAGAGATACATCCGATCCATAGAGGACTAGCACAGCCTAGCCCCAACTCTTACCACCCCCTCACCTGCCTGTCAATCACTAGTAGAGGAAGTGCACCAGTTGTGCCATGACACTACACCGGGGAACCAACAGATGCCAGAGAGACTGCAGAGCTCATCCGTATTGACCTGCCAGTGTTATTGTGCTCTGAGTGTTGAGAGTCTTTGTTGTACTGGTAATGACTGACTTAATGGAGATGCTGAGGACAAGTGTCTTACACCTGTGACATGTACAGTGTGGATGAGTGATACTGTATGAGTCCTGATGCAACCTATGGAAGAATCTCAAGTCTTTTCCTTGATTCCTTTTGTCTGCTCTCTGCCTCCTTAATAAAACAAATCAGAGGGTTTCACTCTGTTTTGAGGAATTGAGGAAAAGGCTTTTAAGATTCATCCTCAATCTCTCTGGCGCTCAAGGCCTGCCCCGAGCACAGGGTATGAGGAACTTAAGATTGTGAATACTACTCTGGGTAAAATAGTCCTCAATTTCACTCTATCAAATACAGCTGTATCAGTCCGTGTGCTAGGGGATTAGCGGGAAGGGACTAACAATAAAGCACTTTGGATCTAGTGCAGGCTGGTTTCTACTGTATGTTGCGCCTCTGCATGTACTGGCACTATCGAGAGGAGACTTAAAAATAAAACGTACACGTGTGTGTTTACTTTGAATGTATTAGTACTGTATCTTTTCAACTTTTACCCCCCCCCCCCCCCCTTCAGCCTCAATTACAGAATGTTATTATAAATAGCTTTGGTAAATGACTCAAATAAATTTGTGTAAACATCAGTTTGTTCCTGTTACAGCATAACCCATAATGTGGTTCCTGACATGTTGCAGCATGATTGCTTGACCTGGAACATGCACCCATTTTGAAACAGTTTTGTAACTACCAAGGTAGTCTTTGGCATTTTCTCATTTGGTAAAAATCTATCCTCTACCTTCTGTGACCTGGGCCTTTTCTCAATTAGGTTTGCTTAACTCCTGCGTCCTCGCTTCCATCCTCGCTCGCCTCTTCTTTTTTTTTAAAGTCAGTAATCAAGGAGAGGCGTCTGGAAGAATGTGCTAGTATGAAATGAGAAGCTTCTCCACTCGCACGCCATTAGGCAAATTATGTTTACAGAAGTGGATCCTAAAATGTGTAAAGTGATAAAAGTTGTGCAAGACATTTTATAGATAAAAGGATAAGTAGCATATAGTTTTTAAATGTGTGCATGCGTTCCTCCTCTGACAATACATTATCCTATTCAAAGGGGGACAGGCAGATATCAAAACTCTTCCGAGGTAGGATACACTTGTGCTTCCTCACCAACAGGCGGCTATCGAGGCGGGAAGGACAGTCTTCCAACGGACTTTTTCCCAAACGTGAAAAGGCCACTAAACTGATAAGATGTCAATTTGTTAGTAGGTGAATGGAAGTGTCCTCCCCTCCTCTATAGTCACCTTTCATCCTCCCTAAGTTAGTGAATAAAACGGCTTTCGCAAACTCCACCAACCCTGATGTCCTAGCCGTGTCTGAATCCTGGCTTAGGAAGGCCACCAAAAATTCTGACATTTCCACCCCCAACTACAACATATTCTGCCAAAGGGGGTGGGGTTACAATCTACCGCAGAGTTCTATCATGCTATCCAGGTCTGTGCCCAAGCAGTTCGAGCTTCTACTTTTAAAAATCTACCTTTCCAGAAATGAGTCTCTCACTGTTGCTGCTTGTTTATAGACCCCCCTCAGCCCCCAGCTGTGCCCTGGACACCATAGATGGGGGGCAATCACTTCACATATCTTCAGAGTTTGTGCTGTTAGGTGACCTAAACTGGGATATGATTAATAACCTGGCTGTCTTACAATCTAAGATAGATGCCCTCAATATCACACAAATTATCAAGGAACCTACCAGGTACATCCCTAAATCCGTAAACAAGGGCACCCTCATAGGTATTATCCTGACCAATCTGCCCTCTAAATACACCTCTGCTGTCTTCAACCAGAATCTCAGCGATCACTGCCTCATTGCCTGCGTCCGTAATGGGTCCGCGGTTAAAAGACCACCCATCACTGTCAAGCGCTCCGTAAAACACTTCTGCGACCAGGCCTTTCTAATCGACCTGGCCCGGATATCCTGGAAGGATATTGACCTAATCCCGCCAGTAGAGGATGCCTCGTGATTCTTTAAAAGTAGAAGTGAAAATAGATATAGCCCTTGGTTCACTCCAGACCTGAGTGACCTTGACCAGCACAAAAATGTCATGTGGCATACTGCATTAGCATTGAATAGCACCCGCAATATGGAACTTTTCAGGGACGTTAGGAACCAATATACACAGGCAGTTAGGAAAGCTAAGGCTAGCTTTTTCAAACAGAAATTTGCATTCTGTAGCACAAACTCCAAAAAGTTCTGGGACACTAAAGTCCATGGAGAATAAGAGCACCTCCTCCCAGCTGCCCACTGCACTGAGGCTAAGAAACACTGTCACCACGGATAAATCTACGATAATTGAGAATTTTATTAAGCATTTTTCTACGGCTGGCCATGCTTTCTACCTGGCTACCCCTACCCCGGTCAACAGCTCTGCACCCCCTCCCACAGCAACTTGCCCAAGCCTCCCCCATTTCTCCTTCACCCAAATCCAGATAGCTGATGTTTTGAAAGGGCTGCAAATCAGCTGGACCGGACAATCTGGACCCTTTTTCTAAAATGATCCGCCGCACCCCGTATTACTAGCCTGTTCAACCTCTCTTTCGTATCGTCTGAGATCCCTAAAGATTGGAAAGCTGCCTCAGTCATCCCCCACTGCAAAGGGGGAGACACTTTTTACCCAAACGGTTATAGACCTATATCCATCCTGCCCAATCTTTTCTAAAATCTTTGAAAGCCAAGTTAACAAACAGATCACCAACCATTTCGAATCCCACCATACCTTCTCCGCTAGGCAATCTGGTTTCCGTGCTGGTCATGGGTGCACCTCAGCCATGCTCAAGGTCCTAAACAATTTCATAACTGCCATTGATAAAAGACGATACTGTGCAGCCGTCTTCATCGACCTGGCCAAGGCTTTCGACTCTGTCAATGACCACATTCTTAATCGGCAGACTCAACACCCTTGGTTTCTCAAATGACTGCCTCGCCTGGTTCACCAACTACTACTCAGAGTTCAGTGTGTCAAATCTGGTTAGACTGTAAACTCTCCTTCCAGACTCACATTAGCCATCTCCAATCCAAAATTAAATCTTGAATTGGCTTCCTATTTCGCAACAAAGCGTCCTTCACTCATGCTGCCAAACACCCTCGTAAAACTGACTATCCTACTGATCCTTGACTTCGGCGATGTCATTTACAAAATAGCCTCAAACACTCTACTCAGCAAATTGGATGCAGTCTATCACAGTGCCATCCGTGTTGTCACCAAAGCCCCATATACTACCCACCACTGCGACCTGTATGCCCCCGTTGGGTGGCCCTCGCTTCATATCCCAATGGCTCCAGGTAATCTGTCTTTGCTAGGCAAAGCCCTGCCTTATCTCAGCTCACTGGTCACCATAGCAACACCCACCCATAGCACACGCTCCAGCAGGTATATTTCACTGGTCAATGCCCAAAGCCAACTCCTCCTTTAGCCGTCTTTCTTTCCAGTTCTCTGCTGCTAATGACTGGAACGAATTGCAAACATCACTGAAACTGGAGTCTTACATCTCCCTCACTAACTTTAAGCATCAGCTGCCAGAGCAGCTTACTGATCATTGCACCTGTACATAGCCCACCCAACTACCTCATTCCCATAGTTATTCCTTTGCACCCCAGTATCTCTACTTGCACATTCATCTTCTGCACATCCATTACTCCAGTGTTTAATTGCTATATTAATTATTTCACCACTATGGCCTATTTATTGCCTTACCTCCCTTATCCTACCTCATTTACACACACACTATGTAGACTTTTTCTATTGTATTATTGACTGCATGTTTGTTTATTCAATGTGTAACTCTGTTGTTTGTGTCGCACTGCTTTGCTTTATCTTGGCCAAGTCACAGTTATAAATGAGAACTTGTTCTCAACCGACCTACCTGGTTAAATAAAGGTGAAATAAAAAATAATAATGGGGGATAGTCATGTATCCTACTGGAGTTTTAAATCTGCCACACCCCAGTTGAATCAGCTTTTGTTTTGTCGGAGCAGAAAAGCATGCATACGTTTAAAAATGGTAAGTAGCATATTGTTTCAAGAAAATGTCTTGCACAACTAACTTAATTTGTTTTGATCACTTTACACATTTATTTTTTGTGATCCACTGTAAACAATTTGCCTGATGACATGTGAATGAAGGAGAGACAATTGATACAAGCACGTTTTAGTCCACGTTCCCTCACTTCCGTGTCTCCTTGATTTACCTTTAACCATTTTCAAAAGTAGGTGAGGAAGGATGCAGAAGTTAAGCAAATCAATTGAGGAAAGGCCATTGGGCACCACAGTGGCTCTATCGAACCTTTAGCCCCTATCCTTATGGTCATCTGTGAGAAGTAGCCACTCCCCCAGGCACTGTGGAGAAGCTGTCCTTGGCAGCGGGGGTCCTCTTTCCCCTTCGTTCAACTGCAAGGGGGCGTGGAAGTCCCTCCATCCTCCTCTGGTCTTGCTCCTGTCTTTCCCTCCTCTCTGCTCCCTCGTTTATCACGCTGGCTGTGAAGTCTGTCTGGTTCAGGAAGGCGATGGTCTCATTCCGCCTGCGGCTCACGTAGCCCTTCAGAACGGCGTTATAGGGGTTAGAGTCAGCGTCCGCGTCTGGATCGTCTGATTGGTGCTTGAACTCCATACGGGTGATAACAGGCAGGAGGAACTGCCCACCTGTGTTGACCATACCTCCCTGACAAAGGGAGAGAAGCTGTCACTCACTCAATTTAGTTCACAGTGTGACATTTGTATATAAAAAAATTGTCTCAAGGCAGACAAAAGTCATGTGGCCAAAGAAAGAAATCAAACAGGAAAGACAGTACTGAGGACCACTCATGAGACAATACGATTAGAAGCAGTGAGTTGACGTACACCCATGGCCTCCGAGACCAGGCGGGGGGGCAGGGGGACCAGGTCGCACCCCGAGCAGGGGTCCACGTACTCCCCAAAACGCCGCCTCACCAATGCCACGTCCTGCAAAGACTGGCTCCTCCTCTCCTCCAGATCTGTCACCACACGCTCTGGGTAGGACTGGCCTAGGACTACACCTAGAGGGAGAGTGCTGAGGTTTAGTTAAAGTGTAGATGGGGAGTTAAACACCAACAAGTCTATACATGAGAGTTGGGTTAGTGGTAAAAGCTACAGTAGTATGGCTATTGTAAGGTTATGGTAACTCGACAGTTTGATAAGGGTAAGGCTATGGTATTATTATTACAATAATGTTCGGGTAAATTCTGGTTTAAGTTAAGATTAGGAGGATAAGGCTGGTTCTGTTGTCTCTCACCGGCACGGCGCAGCATGGAGGCTGGGCACTTCCAGGGTTTGTGTATGAGGTCATCAGGCAGCACCGCCAGCTCAGAGCACCACTTCCTGACATAGCTTCCGTAAGGGTCACAGGTCATGGCTGCGTCAACAGGGTGCATGACAAAGTTCCAGTGGTCGAGACCACACATGCCTCCATTCTGCCACATCATGGCATCTATGGCCACGTCAGCATCCACAAGAGTGTCCTACACACACACAGTTCAACGTTATTATCAAATCAAATGTTATTTGTCACATGCTTTTGTAAACAACAGGTGTAGACTAACTATGAAATGCTTGCTTAAAGGTCCTTTACCAACAATGCAGAGTTAAAGACAAAGTAAAAAATTAAATTATAGAAATAGCGACACTGTGAATAACAATAACAAGTAAAAATAACATGACTATATACAGTTAGCACCAGAATCGAGTCGAGGTCCACGGGTATGAGGTTATTGCAGTAGACACTATGTACATATAGGTAGGGGTAAAGTGACAAAGCAACAGGATAGATAATAGGCAGCAGCAGTGTGTGGTGAGTGCGTGGCATCAGTATCCATGTGTGGGCATTTGTAGTGTGTGTGTGTGTTGGGGTGTCAGTGTGAGTGAGTCCACTGTGTGTGCATAGAGTTAGTGCAAAAAAGGGTCAATGCAGGTAGTCCGGGTAGCCATTTGATCAGCTATTTTGCAGTCTTTTTTAGCAGTCTTATGGCTTGGGGTTATAAACTGTTCAGGGTCCTGTTGGTTCCAGACTTGGTGCACTGGTACCGCTTGCAGAGAAAAAAAGTCTATGACTTGGGTGGCTGGAGTCTTTGACCATTATCTGGGCCTTCCTCTGACACCTCCTGGTATAGAGGTCCTGGATGACAGGGAGCTTGGCCCGAGTGATGTACTGGGCTGTACTTACCACCATCTGTAGTGCCTTGTGGTCAGGTGCCTTGCAGTTGCCGTACCAAGCAGTGATGCAGTTAGTCAAGATGATCTCAATTGTGTAGCTGGAGAACTTTTTGAGGATCTGAGGGCCCGTGCCAAATTTTTTAAGCCTCCTAAAGGGGGAAGAGCACGCATCTGGTCCCACTTACATCAGCTACAGAGAGAGAGATCACACAGTTGTCCGGAACAGCTAGTGCTCTCATACATGGTTCAGTGTTGCTTGCCTCGAAGTGAGCATAAACGGCACTTAGATCATCTGTTAGGCTAGCGTCGCTGGGCAGCTCGCTGCTGGGTTTCCTATTGTAATCCATGATCGTTTGCAAGCCCTGCCACATCCGTCAAGCATCAGAGCCGGCCTGGTACGCATCGGTCTCAGTCCTGTATTGATGATTTGCCTGTTTGATGGCTTGTTGGAGGTCATAGCAGGATTTCTTATAAGCATCCGGATTGGTGTACCGCTCCTTGAAAGCGGCAGCTCTAGCCTTTAGCTCAGTGTGGATGTTTACTTATGACTCTATACAGCTTGTTGAGTGTGGTCTTATTACCAGCATCAGTTTATGGTGGTAAATATACAGCTATGAAAAATAAATATCATGGTCAATATTATGGTCTGCAGCTTATCATTAGGTATTCTAACTAGGGCGAGCAACAACTCGAGACTTAACATTAGAGATCGCAAATAAGCTGTTAACAAAAAGACACACCCCTCCTCCTTTCGTCTACAACCCGGTCTTGACAAAGCATAGAACCAGCGAGCTGTACTCTGAGCAGTGCTTAATTTGAGCCGGATCCACGCTACCTCACGTGGTGTGAAAAATAATTTTCACTTTTGCAATGTTAAAATTATAGTGAACGCGTTCAAAATTAATTCGAGTTGCCTCTTGGTTAATTCTCCTGCCCCCCCCCCCCTCCTATCTCTCACAGAAATAGAATGAGATTCACTTTCTATGATCTCTCTCCCTCTGCTCTGATAGACATGAGCCTGCAACTCTCATCTCTCCAGCATTGCACTTCATACTTTTTTTCCTTATAAAATTATAGCTGTGCAAAGGGTTCGAGAGGAACTGCGGCACACATGAGAAATTAATACATTTACCAAAGGTAGAGTTACTGCTCTGTTCAGTAAGAAATGAAATAATTCAGAATAGCCTATTACACTATGAGAGAGCCTACACACTTTGCCACAGATGATAAATTGTTTATTTTCAAAATAGCCAAGCTGTGGAATGTAGCCCAATACAAGGCATAGCCTACAGTCGAGAACAGTGGCAAATATGTCAGTGAAGAAACATGCAGACAAAACTGGCCTTTCTCAATATTTGAAATAGCCTACAATCGTAGGAAAACACAGGTTGGAAAGCAAATGGCTAATGCTGAAAAGAGAATACTCTAATATGTCAGCTTTAGGCTACCAAAACATTTGATCAACTTCCAAATATTGTTTTCCAAAGCAAAAAAACGAGAGAGGCACGAGCACATAGTCCTTCACCAGTGAGTGAACTGTGCATCATTGTGAGTCAGCGAAACTGGAAAGCTTTTTTAGGACTATAATTCCCTGATATTGTAGCCTATAATAATGTGTCTCCACACAACATGGCCTAGGCTATTGATGGATTCAAGACAAGGTCGTTTTCATTGATTCATCTCAGATTCTCAGTTTGTCAGTGTCAAAGTAGCCGGTCATTTCGATCATTTGTGCAGTATTATGGTGCTTTCAAGACAACTGGGATCTCGAAAAAAAACTAGATCATGATGTCAGTGATCTTCAGGTCAGAAAGTCGGAGCTCTAGAAAGAGGCCAGTTCCCCACATGGGATTCTGAGTTGGATGACCGGTCACAACTAATTTTCCCAGTTGGAGCTAGTTTTTTTCCCTCAATTTTCCAGTTGCCCTGAAGTCGGGAGTCAGCAATTTCCCAGCTCTGAGTTCCCAGTTGTTTTGAACGAAGCATTAAAAAAGATGGATTTAACAAGTGACATCAATAAGGGATCATAGCTTTCACCTGGGTTCACCTGGTCAGTCTACGTCATGGAAAGAGCAGGTGTTCTTAATGTTTTGTACACTCAGTGTATATAATCCATGTTCTCGTTCAACCACGATTTTGAGAAACATAGGATATTACAGTTTTTCAGTTCCTGTTGATAGAATAGTCTCGTGACTGCACTAGTGACTGCACTAGTGACTGCACGTTCGCCAATAGAACAGAGGGCAATGTAGGTCTATTTGCAGCCCAACGTATTTTTGTCAGGATGCCGCCTCGCTTGCCTTTCGGTGCCGCTTCCTCTTTCGAATCCCAGGGACTAGGGGCCTGGTCCCGAGTAAGCTGAACATCCAGAGCTGCCGATTCACTGCAGTAGACATTTTCATTAAACAGACAAAGCTCTATAGTCTGGTGTGTATGTCTGTGTGTGTGTGAGTCTCACCTGGAACCAGCGATATCCTTCCTGCCATGGTAGATGGAGGTAAGCTATGAGGAAAGAAGCCACTACGTGTCTCATATAGTTGTTCATCCATCCAGTCAGCCACAGCTGTCTCATTGCAGCGTCTACTAGAGGATAACCTGTCCTGCCCTTCTGCCACGCCTTCAGATGACCCCTCTCATTGCTCCACCGAAGGGCCTGATTGGACAGAAACCAAGAAGAGAGTGAGTGTCCTGCTTTCATTGGATACAAACTAGGAAGAGAGTGCTAGAGCTAGTGTTAACCCTGTCCTTGCCTTGTATGGTGGTCTGAGTGATTCCCAGGGCAGGTCTGGGAACAATGTTAGCTGCCAGTAGGCCAGGTCCCTCCAGGCCAGTTTTCGTATGAACTTGGGGGATCGGCAGCGCGCCCCTTTAGTGTCCCACAGCAGCCAGCGAGCACTCAGCTGGCCAAAGTGCAGGTAAGGAGACAGACAGCTGGTGTTGGGGGCATCCGCACGCCCTGATTCCTTCTCATATCTGTACACACCTGGAATACATACACACACATAACATATCTATTCTGTAGGGTGGTTTAATTCTGAGTACAAGTAGAGAAAGGGAAATATGTGTCTCACCATCATTTAGAAATGCCTCTAGACGTGACTGGGCCCCCTCCTCACTAAAGTCCCATGAACTCCTGATGTTAGCCGCCCAGTCAATCTGGAACAGACACTCACATTAACATACAACCAACAATAACCCAGACCCCCATGTGCTCCAGTCCAAGGGGATACTGACCGTGGTTCCATCCTTCCTGCAGGGCATTCGTGCCAGTCCTAGCCCCTCCAGAGGGCAGCCTCTGGGCCAGACAGAGGGTGAGGGGAGCGATATGGGGGGGTCCAGGGGAACCCCTAACCCTGGGCCAGGGTTCATCTGACAGCAACTCATGAAGTGGGATACAGAACCAATACCTGAGGGAGGGAAAGTGTGTGAGAGAGAGTTACTGCTGTGTCATATTAAATGTTAATAACAGTAGTAGTGGTTGTAACAGTAGTATTACCATACCTCTGAGTCCCACCCCCTCAGTAGTAACAGTATAAGGGTCTCTGAGACAGTAGGAGTGGACCATGTTAACCTCCACCCTGTCTTTCTGCAGCGCTGACACCACGACCTGGTCCCGCTCTCTCAGCCACGGCTCATAGAGGGCGCTAGCCAGCACCGTCTGAGCCCCCGTCTCTCTCACCAGACTCCTCAGGGCAAGCAGTGAAGAACCAATCCCCTCTCTCTCCTCATCCGGCCGAAGGAAAACAAGATGACTGCCGATGTGTTCCAGAGCAGATCTGAGACAGGACAGGGCCTGGTGCAGCCAGAATTTACCTGGTATGAGACAGAGAAGGATTAGACACAGATCAGGAGACACAGAAGCCGAGGTAAAGAAATAATGACATATGTATATGTTTATACTTACAGGCCCCTCCCATAGCCACGGTTACCCCGGGACCCTCCTCCTCCTCTGGGCACCAGATAAAGACGGGGATGACCGGCCCTCCAGCCTCCAACGAGCCAATCACAGCTGGGTTGTCATGGAGACGCAGGTCCCTGCGGAACCACAGCAGCACAGGGGGTGGAGCCGAGGGGCATCGAGGCATACCTACCACCTGCTGGCCATACCCCTTCCTCCGCTGACGTCTGTTCTTTGAGCGCTTTGGCTTCTCAGATTGGTCCACTTTGCACTCCACCACAGTGACGTCATCTTTGGTTTGGTTGAGATTGGATGTCAAAGTGGCAATAGAGGCACACACATCCTGAGTGACGTTAGACCACTTTATGTCTGTCTGTTTCTGGGTCTGGGTCGGGCCTCTCTGTCTCTCTGTCTGAGGAGAGCTGCCATGTCCAGATGATCTTCTGGGTGATGTGGAGTCTTGGTGTTGAGCCTGAGTCTGTCTCCTTCCTCCTACTGCTGCTAGCTGGGCGTAGCTCGCACCCGTGGGAAGAGGGGCTGGCGGAGGCTGGCTGGAGCTACCATTAGGAGAAACTGACTGACTCTGAATGGAGCTATTCTGGGGTCTGTAGGTTGCCGTAGCCTGGGTGTCTGTTTGACCCTGGAGTTTAGGGTCTGGGAAGAGGGGCTTGGTATTGGTCTGCTGTTGCCCTTTGACCTCTAATAGGGACAGAGCCAGAGCTACTGCCAACTCATCATCCTCATCCTGTAACAGACGGTTATGGTCATGTATACAGCTTTAGTCATATATACAAATTTACAATGTGTTAGAGGTTCAAAATAGTGAACTTCTAACATGAATTACCTTCTTGACAAATACAACTCTGCTGGAAAATCCAGCTGTACCAGCTCAAGCCAGTGAACAGCTCAAAATCCGATCTGGTCTAAACTGGATTTTCCAGTAGGGTAGGTTAGGCCTACAACACTAACAAAACACACACAACTATCAAACTAACAAATGTCATTGTGTTGAGACAGAGTATCTATAATAATTTTAGAATATGACTGGACTACACACACACACACACACACATACACATATACACACACATATACATACATACATACATACATACATACATACATACATACATACATACACATATATACATACAAACAGTCGTACCTTGGAGAAGTATTCCAAATAGATGGAGGTGAGGGTGGTGTGAAGCCTGTTGTGATCGGTGGCTAGGAGCTGGATGAGCGGCAAGAAATGTGTCCGTGTATCGTTGTGTCCCAGTACAGACACACACAGACAGAAGAAGCCCTCGGCGTTCTCTCTCCCCACAAGCAACTCTCTCAGCATCTGACGAACCTGGGACATGGGGTCCTCACCACCCGATACAGGCATGGTCTATTGCTGGTGATGGAAAAGCAATAAAACTGAGAGGAGTTCCCTACTGAAACTGTCAGTCTCTCTTAAAATTCCAAATACCCCAAAGAATCCAGATTAGGTCGTAATCATCCATGAGAAGACAATGTTAAAGGTTGTTGATTTCTTTTGCATTTTTCGATAGTTTTCAATTAGTGGTGATAGTGGGACAGAGAGGATCGAGTATGCTGCAACTTGAATGAGTTACTCAACAGCTGATAGCCAGTTACACAAGCTCAATCCCACACTGTTTTGTAATTACATCGGATGTGATGCAATGTAACATTGTGACCAGTAGAGGGCACCCAAGTCTACAATATTACAGTCATTCGTCTCACTTCCTATGCTCATGGTGCTCCTGAGAAACACTCACAGCTTCCCTCTCCAGACTAAAGACAAATAAAATCATCATCCCTCTCCCACCAAGTGTCTTTTATACCCTTAATTTATTCTCTTGATCCTCATGCTATATGAGAGAGAGGGAGATCAATAGTGTTTAGACAAAGTATGTAGTCTCTAAGTGTGTGATCAATAGAGAACAGTGAGATTAGCTGGCTTCTTGCTGTCTCTCACTAACAGACAGATCAGTGAATGGACCAATCTTCCATAAGCCTAAACACATCTGTCTGCCGTCACATACTATCAATAAAGATCTGTTTTGAATGTATACCTAAGAGATCAAAGAGAGAAAAAGATGTGCCAGGAGAAGAGATGAGGGCTCTCCAGAGGGTGGTGTGGTCAGCCCAACGCATCATCAGGGCACACTGCCTGCCTTCCAGGACATATACAGCACCCGGTGTCACAGGAAGGCCAAGAAGAACATCAAGGACATCAGCAACCCGAGCCATGACTGATAAACAGCTTTTATCTCCAGGCCATCAGACAGTTTATCCATCACCAGCTGACCTCCTCCCAGTAACTTGCCCTGAACCTTAGTCAGTGTTACTAGCCGGCCACCTTCCGGTACTCTAGGCTGAACCTTAGTGTTACTAGCCGGCCACCTTCCGGTACTCTAGGCTGAGCCTTAGTCAGTGTTACTAGCCGGCCACCTTCCGGTACTCTAGGCTGAGCCTTAGTCAGTGTTACTAGCCGGCCACCTTCCGGTACTCTAGGCTGAGCCTTAGTCAGTGTTACTAGCCGGCCACCTTCCGGTACTCTAGGCTGAGCCTTAGTCAGTGTTACTAGCCGGCCACCTTCCGGTACTCTAGGCTGAGCCTTAGTCAGTGTTACTAGCCGGCCACTTTCCGGTACTCTAGGCTGAGCCTTAGTGACTGCTGCCCTATGTACATAGAGACATTGAACACTGGTCCCTTTATTCATGGTTACATACTGTTTTATCCACTTTATATGGATATATTGTATTCTAGTCCTGGCTCATCTTATACAACTACTGCTGTACACACCTATTCTATTCATATACTGTCCATACTCCCTATACACACCAAAAAAAGCATTTTGAAAGCATTCCACAGGGATGCTGGCCCATGTTGACTCCAATGCTTACCACAATAGTGTCAAGTTGGCTGGATGTCCTTTGGGTGATGGGCCATGCTTGATACACACAGGAAACTGTTGAGCGTGAAAAACCCAGCAGCATTGCAGTTCATGACACAAACCGGTGAACCTGGAAACCACTACATACCCCGAAGGCACAAAGTCTTTTGTCTTGCCCATTCACTCTCTGAATGGCACACATAGACAATTCATGCGTCGATTGTCTCAAGGCTTAAAAATCATTCTTTAACCTGTCTCCTCCCCTTCATCTATACTGACATCAATAAGGGATCATAGCTCTCACCTGGTCAGTCTATGTCATGGAAAGAGCAGGTGTTCATATACAGTACCAAACAAAAGTTTGGACATACCTACTCATTCAATGGTTTTCTTTATTTTGACTATTTTCTACATTGTAGAATAATAGTGAAGATATCAAAACTATGAAATAACACATAAGGAATCATGTAGTAACCAAAAAAGTGTTAAACAAATCAAAATATATTTTATATTTGCCTTGATGACAGCTTTGCACACTGGGCATTCACTCAACCAGCTTCACCTGGAATGCAATGCCAACAGTCTCGAAGGAGTTCCCACATATGCTGAGCACTTGTTGTCTACTTTTCCTTCACTCTGCAGTCCAACTCATCCCAAACCATCTCAATTGGGTTGAGATCGGGTCATCTGATGCAGCACTCCATTACACTCCTTCCTGGTCAAATAGGGTCATTGTCCTGTTGAAAAACAAATGATAATCCCACTAAGCGCAAACCAGGTGGGATGGTGTATCACTGCAGAATGCTGTGGTAGCCATGCTGGTTAAGTGTGCCTTGAATTCTAAATAAATCACCAGCAAAGCACCATCACACCACCTTTATGTTTCCCGGTGGGAACCACACATGCGGAGATCATCCGTTCACATACTCTGCATCTCACAAAGACAGTGGATGGAACCAAAAATATCAAATTTGCACTCATCAGACAAAATAACATATTTCCACCGGTCTAATGACCATTGCCTGTGTTTCTTGGCCCAAGCAAGTCTCTTCTTCTTATTGGTGTCCTGAAGTCGTGGTTTCTTTGCAGCTATTCAACCATGAAGGCCTGATTCACATAGTCTCACACAGTCTCCTCTGAACAGCTGATGTCGAGATGTGTCTGTTACTTGAACTCTGTGAAGCATTTATTTGGGCTGCAATTTCTGAGGCTGGTAACTGATGAACTTATCCTCTGCAACAGAGGTAACTCTGAGTCTTCCTTTCCTGTGACGGTCCTCATGAGAGCCAGTTTCATCATAGCACTCAATGCTTTTTGCAACTGCACTTTTCTGCATAGACTGACCTTCATGTCTTAAAGTAATGATAGACTGTAGTTTCGCTTTGCTTATTTAAGCTGTTCTTTCCATAATATGGACTTGGTGTTTTACCAAATAGGGCTATCTTCTGTATACCAACCCTACCTTGTCACAACACAACTGATTGGCTCAAACGCATTAAGAAGGAAAAAAATTCCACAAATTAACTTTTAACAAGGCACACCTGTTAATTGAAATGCATTCCAGGTGACATCCTCATGAAGCTGGTTGAGAGAATGCCAATAGTGTGCAAAGCTGTCATCAAGGAAAAGGGTGACTACTTCAAAGAACCTCAAAAATATTTTGATTTATTTAACACTTATTTGGTTACTACATGATTCCATATGTGTTCTTTCATAGTTTTGATGTCTTCACTATTATTCTAAAATGTAGAACAAAGTCAAAATAAAGAAAAACACTTGCATGATGAGGTGTGTCCAAACTTTCTTAATTTCTTTTTACTTTCTTTTTACTTTTTTGAATATGTGTGCATTGTTTTGTATTGCTAGGTATTATTACTGCACGGTTGGAACTAGAAACGCAAGCATTTTGCTGAACCATCTGCAAATCTGTGCACATGACCAATAAACTTTGATTTGAGCAAAAGACAAGGAAGGGAGAGAGAGAGAGAGAGTAAAGGAGCAGACAATAGTGTTACTCTGTAGTCTTTGTCTTTGTCCTGCATACAAGGCACGTGGCCACAGGTCTGTCTCCTTAACACACACATGCAGACTCCTATATAACCATAACATCTCCAGGAGAATGAATGGAAAGAGATTCAAAACTCAATTGAGGAGAAACATAACGGAATAGACTGGAATAGATATATGCAACTCATAAATCATTCACTCTCTCTCTCTCTCACACACACACACATTCCCTCTCTCTCTCCCCTTCCTTCTCCTGCTCCTTCCTTCTCCCTCTCTCCCCCTCTCCTCTCTCCTTCCTTTTCCCACTCTCCTCTCTCTCCCCTTCCTTCTCCCTCTCCTTCCTTCTCCCTCTCTCTCCCCCTCTCCTCTCTCCTTCCTTCTCCCTCTCTCGATCTCTCGTCTCTCTCCTCTGGGAGACCACGTCACTTCATTGGCAGGTATCACAGACGAAATCTAGCTGTGATGTGTGCTTGATGGGACCACCTAGCCCTATAGCAACCGCATAGCCCCACACTGCCATCTACATGAATAGCAGAACATTAAGATATATACTCAGAAACACACAGTGGAGGTTGGGTAGATAATTCAGTGTTCATATTCCAGTGCCTGATCAAACACTCAGTTGTTGGTTTTGTGGACCACTGCAGGGATGTTTATAGAGCAGAAATGGAGAGAGGGCAGAGAAGAAATGAGAATAGAGGTGAGGAGAACAGAACAGACAGGTTGGAGATGAGAGACCATCCCCTTCTGGATGCTTTGAGAGAAGGAATGCGTGGTGGGGAAGAGAAAGAGGATAGTAGAGGAAAAGGGAATGAAGGAAGATAGTATTGAGGCTTGAGAAAACAAAAAGGAGGTGTGTGTGATAAAATGGAGGATAGATAAAAGGATAAAGAATGGAGGATGAAGGAAAGGAGAAAGAAGAGGTGTGTAATAGTGGAAGATAGAACAGAAGACAGGAAAATTCCTCTCCCCAGTCCTCTTCAATAAAAAAAGTAAAAAGTAAAGTAGAACAAAAACACACAAGATGGCGTAGCAGTCAGACAACTTTGTCGTTGTCCTGTCGTGTCCCTTGTATGTATCTTTTTATATATTTTCTTCGCATATCTTTTTAAAATATTTTCCTAAACCTCAACTTCTAAATACTCTCCTGTAACCCGCCTCACCCAATGTGGCGTGGATCTGTTTTTTCTAAAGTATTTCTATTTACTTCGGATCTGGAATCGCCTCATCTGAAGCTAGACAGCCAACTAGCTACCAACTATCAGTCAGCAAACCACTGCTAGCGGTCATCAGCTAACCTTTAGCTCAGAAAGCTCTCGCCAGTTCGTACAACGTGACTCAAACCAGAGCATAACGGACCAATCATATCCCCGGATTCCTACCGCAAACTCTGAACCTTTTCATCTGGATCTTCGCAACTAGCTAACCGCAATCCCAGGTGACTACTCCTGGCTAGCGTTTCCATTCCGGAGCAAGCAGCAATTAGCCTGAAGCTAGCCCGGCTAGGGTACCTGGGCTACCACCGAATATCACAATATCCGGACCCCTTCTACTGCCGGTATGGGGCACGGAACCCCGCCGATCCTCTACAACTGGAATGCCGACACAATCTGCCCGAGGATTCCAACAGGCCCCTCAGGCGCGACGTCCGCTGAAGGCCCATTTGCTAACCTGCTAGGCCTGCTAGCTACCTAGAGCTACTTGGAACCCTACTAATCCATGACTGGCCTATTGACGTCACCACACGAGGATGCAAAAACAGACTTACCTCCATCGCAATGTCCCACAAACGCCCTCCTACTAGCTTGCTAGCCCCGGTCTGCTAACTGCTAGCTTGTTTATCCCCGGCCTACGAACTGCTAGCTTGTTAGCCCCGGCCTGCTAAATGTCTGAATCGCCATTTCCCCAGCCAGCCCAACCACTCACTGGACCAATATGATCACTTGGCGACACATGCCTCTCTTTAATATCAATATGCCTCATCCATTACTGTCCTGGTTAGTGATTACTGTCTTATTTCACTGTAGAGCCTCTAGCCCTGCTCAATATGCCTTAACCAACCATGTTGTTCCACCTCCTACATATGCAATGACATCACCTGGTTTAAACGTCTCTAGAGACTATATCTCTCTCATCATTACTCAATGCATTAGCATCGAATAGCCCCCGTGATATGCAACGTTTCAGGGAAGTTAGGAACAAATATACACAGGCAGTTAGGAAAGCTAAGGCTAGCTTTTTCAAACAGAAATTTGTGGCCTGTAACATAAACTCCAAAATGTTCTGGGACACTGTAAAGTCCATGGAGAATAAGAGCACCTCCTCCCAGCTGCCCACTGCTCTGAGGCTAGGAAACACTGTTACCACCGATAAATCCACTATAATTGAGAATTTCAATAAGCATTTCTCTACGGCTGGCCATGCTTTCCACCTGGCTAACCCTACCCCGGTCAACTGCCCGGCACCCTCCACAGCAACCCGCCCAAGCCCCCACCATTTCTCCTTCACCCAAATCCAGATAGCTGATGTTCTGAAAGAGCTGCAAAATCTGGACCCCTACAAATCAGCCGGGCTAGACAATCTGGAACCTCTCTGTCTAAAATGATCTGCCGAAATTGCTGCCACCCCTATTACTAGCCTGTTTAACCTTTCTTTCATATCGTCTGAGATTCCTAAAGACTGGAAAGCTGCTGCGGTCATCTCCCTCTTCAAAGGTTGTGACACTCTAGACCCAAACTTCTACAGACCTATATCTATCCTACCCGGTATTTCTAAACAGATTACTGACCATTTAGAATCCCACCATACCTTCTCCGCTATGCAATCTGGTTTCAGAACTGGTCATGGGTGCACTTCAGCCACGCTCAAGGTCCTATACGATATTATAACCGCCATCAATAAGAGACATTACTGTGCAGCCATATTCATCGACCTGGCCAAGGCTTTCGACTCTGTCAAACAACACATTCTTATTAGCAGACTCGACAGCCTTGGTTTCTCAAATGATTGCCTTGCCTGGTTTACCAACAACTTCTCTAATAGAGTTCAGTGTGTCAAATCGGAGGGCCTGTTGTCCGGACCTCTGGCAGTCTCTATGGGGGTTACCACAGGGTTCAATTCTCGGGCCGACTCTCTTCTCTGTATACATCAATGATGTCGCTCTTGCTGCTGGTGATTCTCTGATCCACCTCTACGCAGACAACACCATTCTGTATACTTCTGGCACCTCTTTGGACACTGTGTTAACTAACCTCCAGACGAACTTCAATGCCATACAACTCTCCTTCCGTGGCCTCCAACTGCTCTTACATGCAAGTAAAACTAAATGCATATTCTTCAATCGATCACTGCCCGCACCAGCCCGCCCGTCCAGCATACCTAGGTATCTGGTTAGACTGTAAACTCTCCTTCCAGACTCACATTAAGCATCTCCAATCAAAAATTAAATCTAGAATCGGCTTCCTATATTGCAACAAAGCATCGATATGGGACTTGTTTTACTGTGGATATTGATACTTTTGTACCTGTTTCCTCCAGCATCTTCACAAGGTCCTTTGCTGTTGTTCTGGGATTGATTTGCACTTCTCGCACCAAAATATGTTCATCTCTAGGACACAGAACGAGTCTCCTTCCTGAGCGGTTTGACGGCTGCATGGTCCCATGGTGTTTATAGTTGTGTACTATTGTCTGTACAGATGAACATGGTACCTTCAGGCGTTTGGAAATGTCTCCCAAGGATGAACCAGACTTGTGGAGGTCTAAAAACAATTCTGAGGTCTTGTCTGATTTCTTTTGATTTTCCCAGGATGTCAAGCAAAGAGGCACTGAGTTTGAAGGTCAGCCTTGAAATATATCCACAGGTACACCTCCAATTGACTCGAATGATGTCAATTAGCCCAACAAAAGCTTCTAAAGCTATGACATCATTTTCTGGAATTTTCCAAGCTGTTTAAAGGCACAGAAAACTTAGAGTATGTAAACGTCTGACCCACTGGAATTATGATACAGTGAATTATAAGGGAAATAATCTGTCTGTAAAAAACTGTTGGAAAAATGACTTGTGTCATGGACAAAGTAGATGTCCTAACCGACTTGCCAAAACCATAGTTTGTTAACAAGAAATGTGTGGAGTAGTTGAAAAACAAGTTTTAATGACTTCGACCTAAGTGTATGTAAACTTCCGACTTCAACTGTTGGTAGGTAGATACATATGTGTAATTCTATCTATGTGAACTACACCTTTAAGATGCTCCTGTAAAGCAGACATTTCTGCCACTCTTACAATATATAGCCTTCAGATGTTGTGGAGAGAATGTGGTTTTGTTTCAGAACATTCACATTGTAAATAGACTGTTACCAGGCAATCTCTCTCGCCTAGCGACCATTATGAAATCCTCAAGAAGATGGATATAGAGCACATCTTCTAATAAACACTACTCTATACCTGTTGAAGTTCTGAGTAAACTCTCCCTCAATGACATCCACTGTGTGTGTGTGTGTGTGTGTGTGTGTGTGTGTGTGTGTGTGTGTGTGTGTGTGTGTGTGTGTGTGTGTGTGTGTGTGTGTGTGTGTGTGTGTGTGTGTGTGTGTGTGTGTGTGTGTGTGTGTGTGTACTATTAATACTGTACACCATTGCAGTGTAGTATTCCTATTGCAGTGTAGTATTCCATCAATCAGCTCACCATCAGGACAGTGACTGTACTGGGATCCCTAGAGATGAATAAAAACCTGATACCTTGATAATGTGAAATACACAAACAAAAACACATACACTTACAGATAAATCATGAAAAATAATCTGCTTGTGCGGGGGTTGAGGCTGGAGTGGGGGTGTTATCAGTGAAAACAGAGTCCTGTGTCTTTAACTGGTGGCTGAGCCAAGAGACTCATGAATAAACATGAACTGGCTTTTCTCCTCTGCTCACACAGAACCAATTTAAATCTAAATGAGCCTACATACACAACAATGCCAATGACATTATAACCCTTTTGGTCTCTCCCCCCCTCTCTACTCTCTCTCCCTGACCCCTCCCCCAGGATCGCTGATACTCCAGTGCATGACATTACATCCTACTATCCCCCCTCCTTAAACCTCCTCCCTGTAAACCCACAGCATCAAATATGCATACACAAGTAGGTAATAAACATTATATATCCTACACACACACACATATACCCTCTCCATACCCATCCCAGCGTTAGCAGCAGTTCATGCGAGGTCATTAATATTCATCATATATTTTTTTCAGCAAGAGACTGGGACAGGTGCACAACACAGGTATATTTTGGTTATCACTATGGCAACAGCCTCCGGGAACAATAAAAAACAATATTTACATCTTACAGTTAAATGATAAACTGAGGAAAAGGAACAAAACAACAATATGTACATAACTGCCATGTAGTACAGTATTTGGAATTTCAGTACAGAAAAAGATCATTGGTATTGTGGTTGGTTTTAGAGCTAAAACTGGGTTAGTTAGCATCCTTTGGAAGATTAGCCTGGTTTCTGTGTCCAGTTCCACTGCATGGCTACATTGTTACAATCTATGTGGCTACATGACTATGTCGCTACTCAGCTACATGGCTGCATGGATACGTGTCTATGTCACTACATGGCTACATTGTTGCCTGGCCTAAAGCAGAGACAAACATGGCTAGCTACATGACTAAACAAGCCAGTGACACAAGAGCAGAAACAGACTGGTACACAGACCTGTGGAAGGTTTAGGGCTAGATACAATCTAACCTGCAAAGCATAGCTATGCAGGATCTTTAGTATAGAAGTATTTTCTTTGTAGATTTGTTTAGAAACCACTGTCACATAGTAATTCATTAATGAGTAAATACTGGAGCCCCAAGAATCTCTTTGATAACATCAGAATTAAAGATCAGGTTATAAACTGCATCATGGATGTTATAACAGTTATTGCAATATTACAAAATACTTTAGCAGCAAACTGGACGTCCTCAAAGACTGAGCAGAAAACTGGACGTCCTCAAAGACTGAGCAGCAAACTGGACGTCCTCAAAGACTGAGCAGCAAACTGGACGTCCCCTGAGCAGAAGACTGAGGAGCAAACTGGACGTCCTCAAAGACTGTGCAGAAAACTGGACGTCCTCAAAGACTGAGCAGCAAACTGGATGTCCTCAAAGACTGAGCAGCAAACTGGACGTCCTCAAAGACTGAGGAGCAAACTGGACGTCCTCAAAGACTGAGCAGCAAACTGGACGTCCTCAAAGACTGAGCAGCAAACTGGACGTCCTCAAAGACTGAGCAGCAAACTGGACGTCCTCAAAGACTGAGCAGCAAACTGGACGTCCTCAAAGACTGAGCAGCAAACTGGACGTCCTCAAAGACTGAGCAGCAAACTGGACGTCCTCAAAGACTGAGCAGCAAACTGGACGTCCTCAAAGACTGAGCAGCAAACTGGACGTCCTCAAAGACTGAGCAGCAAACTGGACGTCCTCAAAGACTGAGCAGCAAACTGGAATGGCGTCCTCTAAGACTGAGCAGCAAACTGGGTTCCCTACGTCTTTTACTAAGTACACTAGGGACTGGGGTTTGGTTCCCTACTGAGTACTCTTCTACTAAGTACACCAGGGGCTGGGGTTTGGTTCCCTACTCAAAGACTGAGGAGCAAACTGAGTACTGGACGTCCTCAAAGACTGAGCTGAAACAATCTATCTGGTTGGTTACATCGAGGAGGAAAGAATTTCAACCACTCTACTGCAATGGCTCTGAAGTAGTTCCCTACTGATTACACTAGGAGCTGGGGTTTGGTTCCCTACTGAGTACTCTTCTACTAAGTACACTAGGGGCTGGGTTTGGTTCCCTACTGAGTAGAGTACTTTTACTAAGTACACTAGGGACTGGGGTTTGGTTCCCTACTGAGTACTCTTCTACTAAGTACACCAGGGGCTGGGGTTTGGTTCCCTACTGAGTACTCTTCTACTAAGTACACCAGGGGCTGGGTTTGGTTCCCTACTGAGTACTCTTCTACTAAGTACACTAGGGGCTGGGTTTGGTTCCCTACTCTTCTACTAAGTACACTAGGGGCTGGGTTTGGTTCCCTACTGAGTACTCTTCTACTAAGTACACCAGGGGCTGGGGTTTGGTTCCCTCTTCTACTAAGAGTACTCTTCTACTAAGTACACTAGGGGCTGGGGGTTTGTTTCCCTAAGTACACCAGGAGTACTCTTCTACTAAGTACACTAAGGGCTGGGGGTTGGTTCCCTACGGAGTACTCTTCTACCCAGTGCACTAGGGGTTGGTTCCCTACTGAGTACTCTTCTACCCAGTGCACTAGGGGCTGGGGTTTGGTTCCCTACTGAGTACTCTTCTACTAAGTACACCAGGGGCTGGGGTTTGGTTCCCTACTGAGTACTCTTCTACTAAGTACACCAGGGGCTTGGGTTTGGTTCCCTACTGAGTACTCTTCTACTAAGTACACTAGGGGCTGGGGTTTGGTTCCCTACTGAGTACTCTTCTACTAAGTACACTAGGGGCTGGGGTTTGGTTCCCTACTGAGTACTCTTCTACTAAGTACACTAGGGGCTGGGTTTGGTTCCCTACTGAGTACTCTTCTACTAAGTACACTAGGGGCTGGGTTTGGTTCCCTACTGAGTACTCTTCTACTAAGTACACCAGGGGCTGGGGTTTGGTTCCCTACTGAGTACTCTTCTACTAAGTACACTGGGGTTTGGTTCAGGGTACACTAGGGGCTGGGGTTTGGTTCCCTACTGAGTACTCTTCTACTAAGTACACCAGGGGCTGGGGTTTGGTTCCCTACGGAGTACTCTTCTACTAAGTACACTAAGGGCTGGGGGTTGGTTCCCTATGGAGTACTCTTCTACCCAGTGCACTAGGGGTTGGTTCCCTACTGAGTACTCTTCTACCCAGTGCACTAGGGGCTGGGGTTTGGTTCCCTACTGAGTAGAGTACTTTTACTAAGTACACTAGGGACTGGGGTTTGGTTCCCTACTGAGTACTCTTCTACTAAGTACACTAGGGGCTGGGTTTGGTTCCCTACTGAGTACTCTTCTACTAAGTACACTAGGGGCTGGAGTTTGGTTCCCTACTGAGTACTCTTCTACTAAGTACACCAGGGGCTGGGGTTTGGTTCCCTACTAAGTACACTAGGGGCTGGGGTTTGGTTCCCTACTGAGTACTCTTCTACTAAGTACACTAGGGGCTGGGTTTGGTTCCCTACTGAGTACTCTTCTACCCAGTGCACTAGGGGTTGGTTCCCTACTGAGTACTCTTCTACCCAGTGCACTAGGGGTTAGTTCCCTACTGAGTACTCTTCTACCCATTGCACTAGGGGCTGGGGGTTGGTTCCCTACTGAGTACTATTCTACCCAGTGCACTAGGGCCTGGGGAGTCTGGCTTTGAGAAGTGCTACTCCATCCTATTACAGCAGTAGGTTGCATGGAGATTTCAGTATACAGTCACCAGTGGCCTGGTGAAGAGGCAGATACAGCAGTTGTTATACAGCAGTTCTTATACAACAGTTCTTATAGTCTCTCTTCTTTCCATCATTCAATGATACATTATCAAGTTCTTTTTGTGGGCTTTATGCACCAATGATTACAGTGCTATTATGTCTTTGGGTTGTGATTTAAAGCATTATATATTAGCATAGTTATTACTGTTGTTATTATCATAATTACTACAGTAATATTAATGCAGAGAGAGTAAGAAGACGTCATACACAGAGAGAGATGGTTAGAGTGCGTGGTAACATCTTACCTAAACTCCACATCATAACGCATACATTATGTTCTCATAAACCACAAAACAACACTTGTCTTATCAAAGCATAACAACAACCGTCAATCCATAATATTCATATTCATTAACATTTACTAAACAATGTAGTGTTTGGTTGGAGTGGGTGTGACATATATTGGTTGGACATGATCAAAATAGCTTCTTAAAGGACAAAGTGGACTTAAGTGGACTTATCTCAGTGCTATTTGGCCTATTATCCACATAAGGAACATTTACATGTGCAATAGAGTCACCATTGGCTTGAGAAGGTTAGAGGTCTGGTGTCAGATTCTCGTTTGTGTTTCACCACATAGGCCAGTCAGTCTTTTGCCGCACACCTGGTACTACACCGGTCTCAGATCTACCCTTCACTGTATGGTCTGTACTGCAGTTCAGGAAATGAAAACCACCATGTTGACAACACAATCCAAGGACATGTAAGGTTTTGGTTACAAGCTTTGGAATCCAAGCCAGTCTTTGCAGAAGCTCTTTGTGAAGAATATTCTTTATTTTTGTTTTCTGTAGTGGCTTTTGTTTCCTTCAGTTCTTTTACTTTGAAAGAACATTCTATACACCAAACGTCTTAGACTATCTTAGACTATCTTGATAGAATCTGTTCGTACTTGCAACAGAACTACAACACTAGTAAAGTCTTTAAACAGAAGTGGGAAGATTACATACCATTTCCTGATTCTCCAGATGATATGGTCTCGACAGGGACATCTGTTGGCATGGAGGGGTTAACTCCTGAGGTATCAGTTGGAAGAAAGGACAGGAGGAGAGAGGGAGGAACAGAGGAGTTGTGTCTTAAAGCTCTAGGAGGTATGCCCTGTGATGTTTTTGGGCTGAGGAGGGGATGAGGTACACTGGTAGAATGCTCTTTGGCTTCTTGGGCATGTGGTTGGTTCATGGCTGTGTGTGTGGTTGGTTCATCGCTCTTTGTGAGGTTGGTTCATGGCTGTGTCTGTGGTTGGTTCATTGTTGTGACTGACGTGCACTTGGTTCATGACTGTGTGTTCTCTCCCCTGTCCTCTGCAGTCTCTCTCTATCCTGTGGTTGGGTCGACTCTAAGGCTCCTGGTCCTCTTCTCTTTGGCCCGGTTATTCTGAAACCACACCTGCACTACCCTGCATGCCAGGCCCTCACATCGCAGGGGGCTGGGTTGCTCCCTGTAGCAGACGGAGTTGGGCAACCTGCTGGTGGGTCATCTGGGTATGCGGCCTCTGCTGCTGTCTCAGTACATGCCTATCCACACTCAGACAGACTTGGACTGGTGTTCTGGTCACAGTCTTGAACGTTGAAGCTCGCCATTCCATAATTGTATCCCAGAGACAACAGATTGCTAGTTACCCTCATGAGCCTGGTCAGACAAAGGGAATATTTTTACTGACAGATGCTCTTTCTTTTCTTTCTCCTCCTCTTCAATTTGGGGTTTGTTCAGGTCAAAGGACAAATCGGTTTTCCCAGAAATGTATTTTCTCTCAGTGGCGACGCCCCATGGGCTTGGGGAGGGATGAAACGGGCTTGGGGAGGGATGGAGGGAGGGAGAGAGAGGAGGATGCTGGGAGAGAGAGGGAAAAGGCTGGATGGAGACAGAGTGACCCTCCCTGTCTCTGTAGGATCAATGGTTGTGAGAGAAGCTGGAGTCATCTGCAGGACCCATCTGATTAAATGAGCCATAGGCAGCTCTGTCAGTCTGTGAACAGTGGTGGGCCCTGACATGGGCGTCCAGGGCGTTCTGAGCCTTGAAGAGAGCCCTGCAGAACGGACAGCGCCTGTGGTTCTCACCCAGACACAGACCTCCTCCTCTCCCCAGGGTCTGGAGCTGGCCCTTCCTCTGACGAGCCCGGGTGTTCTGGAACCATACCTGATGAAGTACAGACAAACACAGCAGTATTACATGTTATTACACAAAACATGATCACCATTACATAACTATAGAAATGTTACTGTGAGAATGATAGAGTACCTGCACTACACGTTTCTTCAGGCCTGTGTCCCTGGTGATGCCCTCCAGTACAGAGCGGGTTGGGTTGGAGTTCAGACTGTAGCGCTGGTACAGAACCTCTAGCTGCTCTGAACTGATGGTGGTCCTCTGACGCCTATCCCTCCTCTGCTCATCACCCTCTCTAACTCCCTCTTCCTCTCTCTCACCATCCATCACATCCCTCATAGGCGTTACCACTGTCCCCTCCTCCAGCCTACGCTTCAGAAAGGGCAGGGCTGGGCTAGGAGCACAGTGGGTGTTCGTGTATGAGGTTAGAGATGGGCAAGGAGCACAGTGTGTGTTCGTGTATGAGGTTAGAGATGGGCTAGGAGCACAGTGTGTGTTCGTGTATGAGGTTAGAGATGGGCTAGGAGCACCGTGTGTGTTAGTGTATGAGGTTAGAGATGGGCTTGGAGCATAGTGTGTGTTCGTGTATGAGGTTAGAGATGGACTAGGATCACAGTGTGTGTTAGTGTATGAGGGTAGAGATGGGCTTGGAGCACAGTGTGTGTTCGTGTATGAGGTTAGAGATGGGCTAGGAGCACCGTGTGTGTTAGTGTATGAGGTTAGAGATGGGCTTGGAGCATAGTGTGTGTTAGTGTATGAGGTTAGAGATGGGCTTGGAGCACAGTGTGTGTTAGTGTATGAGGTTAGAGATGGACTAGGATCACAGTGTGTGTTAGTGTATGAGGTTAGAGATGGACTAGGATCACAGTGTGTGTTCGTGTATGAGGTTAGAGATGGACTAGGATCACAGTGTGTGTTCGTGTATGAGGTTAGAGATGGACTAGGATCACAGTGTGTGTTAGTGTATGAGGTTAGAGATGGTTTGTGGGTGGAGTGAGCGTTGGTGAATAGGGAAAGGGGTGGTTGGTGGCCAGATGATAACAGGGACTGGTACTGAAGCATAGACTGGAGTACTATGGGCTGCATTAGACCAAGGGGGAGGAGAGAGAGGTCTATGGGGAAGGGAAGAGTGGAGAGGCTTGGTAAAGAAAGAGGGGGCATGGGGAGTTGGGATAAGGGGAAATGCATGGAGAGATTGGACTGGGGTATGATAGTTGGAGAGGGGGCAGGGGTGGTTGTCGATGTCGTAGTGTCCTGCTGCTGCTCTGGAAGTGGTTGTGTTTGGGAAGAGGGTGGAGGAGGAGAGGGTGTTGGTGAGGCTTGGGCTGGGCAGAAGGAATTAACTGGAGCTTGGTCTGTGGACAAGGTTACAGGTACAGATGCTGGTGTGGTGGGTACAGCTTGATCTGGACCTATGGAGGCTTGGAAGAGGGATTGGGCTTGGTCAAAGATTGAATCTGAGACTGGTGCTGGGTGTAAGGGTGCAAGTACAAGTGCTGTGGCTGGGGTTAGATGTGCAACAACAGTATTATCATTGTCCCCCACTGGGAAGGGTGTGAAGGGGTAGAGGCAGTCATACTGTCTGGAGAACGTCTCCAACACTACCGGATTGATAATTTGATGGTGAACAAACTCCTGATGGCTCTTCAGGATCAGAGAGTCAGAGAACAGCTTCCCACATTTTCCACACTGCTTCTCCTCCTCCAGGCATCCCTCCATCTCTCTGTTCTGCTGTCTCTGTCTGCTCTGATTGGATTGCAGGGCCAGCTCCCAGCCATATCTCTCCAGCAGAACTCTGAGGGTCTTCTCTGCTCCATCCCTCTTCTCGCTCTCCTGCATCTCTCCACCTCCCTCAGGAGATGAGGATGGGTTTGACTCTTTCTCCATCTGGTGAAGGGGGGAGTCACTGTCAGCTGTCTCAGCCTGGGTCTCACATTTCGGGGGCCGGACTGGAGACTGGATGCTAGTTGTCACCAGCTTTGGAGAGGGATGTTTAAGCCCATTTGTCTGAGAGGAGAGGGCAGCGATGGTCTGGAGGGAGAGAGCTGAGGTGATCTGACTAATGTTCATGTTAGGGTTGAGCTGCAGATCTCCAGAGAGGTAGAAGGACTGGAGCATCTGCTGCTGTAGAGGAAACAGGCTGTCTGGGGAGAACTGGAGTGGAGAGAGGAGGTTCCTCTGTTGGAGACTCTCTGCTGCTGAAGGGAGGAACTGCTTTAAGAGGTTCTGCTGCAGTAAGGGGAGGTGCGGGAGCAGTGTTGGACTAAAGAGCTGGGGCTGGAGGAGGACTGTGTGTTCCTGTATATGGGCCTGGGCTAACTTATGTTGCTGTTGTAGCATCTGGGCCTGGGCTAACTGCTGTTGGAGTAACGTTAGGTCCTGCTGTCCTCCAGCTGCTGTCAGGTCCTCTACTCTCCGCCTCTTAGCCTGGTGGCCCTCAGCCTTCCCAGAGACACCCACACTCAGCTGGGCTTCAATGAGGGAGGAACAGGGACTTGGGGAGGAAGGGGATGATCTGGTGGCTGTTGGGGGGGTTCCCCTGGTAGATACCTCTCCTCCCCCTGGTGAACGGCTGGAGGCAGTGGTCTGAACCAAGGCTGGAACTAGGGTTTGGAGGGTGTGGGGTTTCAGTGATAGCTGGGTCCGAGCTCCACGGGCTCGTGTCTGGTGCAGTACAGAGCAGAGGTGAATGTCCAGGGCGGAACTCTGGCTGTAAGCCACCCGACACATTCTGCAGCGGTAGGAACTTGGGTCCGGGCTGCAGCAGGTGTCAGGGGAACTGGGGCTGGAGTCCTGCAGGACCCATCTGGCTCTGGCTTGGTGGGACAGAGAGTTATAGAGGACGGGCAGGATGGATCTCTGAGTGAAGGACTCACAGCAGAAGGAACACTTGTAGGGCTGAGCCGGGTCCAAAAACCGCTCCAGAGTGGGGTTGGAGCCCTTGCTGAAGGGGTTGGGTTCTGACCCTGCCTCCTTCTCCTCCTGCTGCCTTGAACCCTGGTCACTGTCACCAACCCCTGAACTGGGCCTCTCCTCCTCCTCATCTGGGTCATCCTTTTCATCCACTCCTTCATCTCCCTTTCCCTGCTCTCCCTCCCCCTCCTCATCATCTTCCTCTTTCTTATCTGTCTCTTTTTCACTCATACTTTCCCCCTCCTCTTCCTCCCCCACCAGGCTGATTGGTTGTTGGATGTGTGCTCCACTCTGGTCAGGGTATGTACCCTGTAGGTGTAGGTCCTGTAGGTGTGTGTTGAGCAGGTGTCTCTGCAGGGCCTCTTGGCTGCGGCACCGTCTGGGGCAGAGGTGGCACTCTGTCGCCGCCCTCATGGTGTGGTTCTGCCTTTGGACCGCTAGACTGCACCTGCTGCAGCAAAACCTGTAGCCATGACAATCAGAGGGGGGAGGGGCATCACTGGGAGGAGACAGGGGTAAGGTGGATGAAGGGAGGTTGCTGGGGGAGAGAGAGGAAAGAGTGGGTGTGGAAGGGGGAGAGCTGGGGGACTCAAGGAGGTGAGAGGTGTTGTCCTCTACTGGGTGCTGGTCCTCACAGGGAGGAGTCAGAAGAGCAGGGACATCTTTGGCTGTGATTACTTTTTCTTTTTTTGTATGGTAGTCGTTTGTTTGAGAGTCATTTGTGAGGGATTCCTTCGTGTAAGAGCTGTTTGTGTTGCAATCGTTTGTTTGAGATTCCTTTATATTTGAGTGGGACTCCATCTGCAGTGTCACTTTCTGCAGAATCTCTGGCAGCTCCACTGCCACCTGGAAAAGAAACCAACAACAAAGGTTTAAAACGTCAGTCTGAATCTATCCAGATGACTGATTGCCTTTATAGTCAGTCAAAACAGTGTCTTTCCTGTTTGATAGTGCAGATGGAATAATAATAGTGATGCTCCTTTATTGTCTACATCACCTCATTCTCCCATTACACACTAATAATAGATGGAGGAAAACCAAATCAAGAGTGTTTTTAAATCAACCACACACACACACACACACACACACACACACACACACACACACACACACACACACACACACACACACACACACACACACACACACACACACACACACACACACACACACACACAACGTATATGCCCCAGTGAGAGAGTGAAGGTCAGGCTTAATCTAGACAGAGACATTGGAAAGCCCGGAACATAATGGCCATCATGATCCAAGTCTGAATTAATGAACCTATGCTATTATCAGAGAGAAAGAGGGGGAGGAGGAATGGGGGGTGGGGTACAGAGAGAAAACGGGGGGGCTGGGGAGGGGAGACAGAGACAGAGACAGAACTAGGGGTGGAGAGATGGGAATAGAGAAAGAACAAGGGGTCGTAGAAAGAAAGATGGAGAGATAGAGAGTGGAAAGAGAGGGATAGAGAAAGTGAGAGAAGATGGAGAGATAAGAAAAGTCAGTAAAGAAAAAGGGAGTAGGGAGAGGGTGAGAGAGATGAGAGGAGAGGTTGTGTGAGAGGGATGGAGGGGGAAATAGGAAGAGGGGGTCAAAGAGGGAGACAAAGAGCACTGATCATGCAGGGCAAAGTAATGAAGGTTGGTGATGTGGATAAAAATGAGCACTATTTGTTTGCTGGAGATACTAAACACGAGCTCCATCAGCTTGACTGCCCTTCTGCTAAGAAAAGGTAGCTAGAACACACACAGAGAAACACACACACTTACCACACTCATGAGCTTGTCCACACAGTCTTGGACCACACTGTGTGTGAGTATGAGGTGGCGTCTCAGGTGTGTGTATACCAGTGTGTCCTGGCACAGTGGGCACTTGCCAGTAGCCTGTTGGTGAGTAGAGCGCTGGTCTGTTGTGGGGCGTTTGGGAGAGAGGGGGCTCTGTGTCTCCTCCAGCCCAGAGAACGATCGCTTGGCTGGAGAAAGGGAATCTCTCCTCTCCCCCTCCTCCTCAATGCTTCCACCTAGAAAGGTAACACATACAGTACTAGTCAAAAGTTTGGACACACTTACTCATTCAAGGTTTTTTCTATATTTTTCTTCTATGAAATAACACATATGGAATCACGTAGTAACCAAAAAAATAAGTGTTAAACAAATCAAAATATATTTTAGATTCTTCAAAGTAGCCACCCTTTGCCTTAATGACAGCTTTGCACATTCTTGGAATTCTCTCAACCAGCTTCACGAAGAGTGCTTTTCCAACTGTCTTGAACAAATTCCCACATATGCTGAACACTTCGGGTGATTGTGGAGGCCAGGTCATCTGATGAGGCACTTCATCTCTCTCCTTGGACAAATAGCCCTTACACAGCCTGGAAGTGTGTTTTGTTTCATTGTCCTATTGAAAAACAAATGATAGTCCCACTAAGCGCAAACCAGATGGATTGGCGTATTGCTGGAGAATTCTGGGGTAGCCATGCTGGTTAAGTGTGCCTTGAATTCTAAATAAATCACAGATAGTGTCACATGCAAAGCACCCCCACACCATCACATCTCCTCCTCCATGCTTCCCGGTGGGAGCCACACATGCAGAGATCATCCGTTCACCTTCTCTGCATCTCACAAAGACATGGCGGTTGGAACCCAAAATCTCCAATTTGGATTTATCAGACCAAAGGACAGATTTCCACCTGTCTAATGCTTGTGTTTCTTGGATCAAAGAAAGTCTCTTCTTCTTATTGGTGTCCTTTAGTAGTGGTTTCTTTGCAGCAATTCAACCATGAAGGCCTGATTCACACAGTCTCCTCTGAACAGTTGATGTCGAGATGTGTCTGTTACTTGAACTGTAATCTGAGGCTGGTAACTCTAATGAACTTATCCTCTGCAGCAGAGGTATCTCTGGGTCTTCCTGTCCTGTGGCAGTCCTCATGAGAGCCAGTTTCATCATAACGCTTGATGGTTTTTGTGACTTTACTTGAAGAAAAGTTCAAAGTTCTTCAAATTTTCCAGAATGTCTGACATTCATGTCTTAAAGTATTGATGGACTGTAGTTTATCTTGCTTCATCAAACATCAAACACCTCCAATCCAAAGTTAAATCTAGAATTGGCTTCCTATTTCGCAACAAAGCATCCTTCACTCATGCTGCCAAACATCCTACCAATCCTCGACTTCGGCGATGTCATTTACAAAATAGCCTCCAATACCCTTCTCAATAAATTGGATGCAGTCTATCACAACGCCATCCGTTTTGTCACCAAAGCCCCATATACTACCCACCACTGCGACCTGTACGCTCTGGTTGGCTGGCCCTCGGTTCATACTCGTCGCCAAACCCACTGCCTCCAGGTCATCTACAAGACCCTGCTCGATAAAGTCTGCCCTTATCTCAGCTCGCTGGTCACCATAGCAGCACCCACCTGTAGCACGTGCTCCAGCAGGTATATCTCACTGGTCACCCCCAAAACCAATTCCTCCTTTGACCGCCTCTCCTTCCAGTTCTCTGCTGTCAATGACTGGAACGAACTACAAAAAGCACTGAAACTGGAAACACTTATCTCCCTCACTAGCTTTAAGCACCAGCTGTCAGAGCAGCTCACAGATTACTGCACCTTTACATAGCCCATCTATAACTTAGCCCAAACAACTACCTCTTCCCCTACTGTATTTATTTATTTATTTTGCTCCTTTGCACCCCATTATTTCTATTTCTAATTTGCACATTCTTCTTCTGCAAATCTACCATTCCAGTGTTTTACTAGCGATATTGTATTTACTTAGCCACCATGGCCTTTTTTTGCCTTTACCTCCCTTATCTCACCTCATTTTCTCACATTGTATATATACTTATTTTTCTACTGTACTATTAACTGTATGTTTGTTTTACTCCATGTGTAACTCTGTGTTGTTGTATGTGTCGAACTGCTTGCTTTATCTTGGCCAGGTCGCAATTGTAAACTTGCCTACCTGGTTAAATAAAGGTGAAATAAAATAAAATAAATAAAATTTGAGCTGTTCTTGCCATAATATGGACTTGGTCTTTTACCAAATAGGTCTATCTTCTGTATACCACCCCTACCTTGTCACAACACAACTGATTGGCTCAAAAGGCATTAAGAAGGAAATAAATTCCACAAATTAACTTTTAACAAGGCACACCTGTTAATTGAAATGCATTCCAGGTGACATCCTCATGAAGCTGGTTGAGAGAATGCCAAGAGTGTGCAAAGCTGTCATCAAGGCAATTGGTGGCAACTTCGAAGAATCTCAAATATAAAATATATTTATATTTATTTAATACTTAGTTACTAGATGATTCCATATGTGTTATTTCATCGTTTTGAGGTCTTCACTATTATTCTACAATGTATAAAATAGTAAATATAAAGTGTGTCCAAACTGGTACTGTATGTTAATACACAGCAACACACACACATACTGTATACTAATTGATCCAGTATACATTTTCTATTAGGAAACCTTCTGGGGTTCAGACCAGTTCATTCAGACTGAATACCTGGTATTGACTGTTTAATTAATAGAGTCGCAGACTGAGTTAGACCGGATTTAATCCTGACAGTTAGACTAGAGGAAATTAGAGTCATCAGAAAGGTACTCTCCATCTATCTCTATCTTCCGCACCTGCTCTCTCTCTCTCCATCTATCTCTATCTTCCGCACCTGCTCTCTCCATCTATCTCTCCCTCTACTGCACCTGCTCTCTGCATCTATCTCTATCTTCCGCACCTGCTCTCTCCATCTATCTCTTTCTCTACTGCACCTGCTCTCTCCATCTATCTCTCTCTCTACTGCACCTGCTCTCTCCATCTATCTCTCTCTCTACTGCACCTGCTCTCTCCATCTATCTCTCTCTCTACTGCACCTGCTCTCTCTACCTCTGAATGCTTGGCTATGAACAGAAACTGACATTTACTCCTGAGGTGCTGACCTGTTGCACACTCTATAACCACTGTTATTTGACCCTGCTGGTCATCTATGAACGTTTGAACATCTTGAAGAACGATATGGCCTTAATGGCCATGTACTCTTATAATCTCCACATTGCACAGCCAGAAGTGGAGTGGCCACCCCTCAGAGTCTGGTTCCTCTCGAGGTTTCTGTCTCTCTAGGGAGTTTTTCCTAGCCACAGTGCGTAGACATCTGCATTGCTTGCTCTCTGGGGTTTTAGGCTGGGTTTCTGTATAAGCACTTTGTGACATCTGATGATGTAAAAAGGGCTTTATAAATGTATTTGATTGATACACTGAGGGAAGATTTCCCGGGTTCTGATTAAGCCTAGTGCTGCTAGACTAAAAATCATGCCGGAGAATCTCTATTGACAGTGCTTTTTAGTCTGGGTAACTGACCCTTTAAATCTATATTCTAGAACATTAAAGTTCAATAGCAGTGTCTCAGTGGTGATGTCTCAAGTTAGCATTGTCAGGGGCAATATGGGATGTAACGAGCTTGTTTCGACAAACCAATTAACCCAATAGATCCCTGACCATAATCAATCATTCCTTCTCTTTCTATCACTCTCTCTTCACCCTGCTCCATCTCTCCAGGTTTCTTCTCTCCGTTGACATTATAGGCCTGCAGATCAT
Organism: Oncorhynchus masou masou; assembly: GCF_036934945.1. Classification (NCBI taxonomy): domain Eukaryota; kingdom Metazoa; phylum Chordata; class Actinopteri; order Salmoniformes; family Salmonidae; genus Oncorhynchus; species Oncorhynchus masou. Next base: position 68,628,266 of record NC_088242.1, on the reverse strand, counting down.
TTTCTCCATTCTATTCGTCAACTTGTTCTGGACTGGTGTACAAATATGGTTGAAACTCCCTCTTGCCAATGCATTAATTAATCATAAACTTTTAAATTCATCAGGGGAACTGAACAAGTGCACACTTCAGATAGGAGGGATTTGGAAATGACCAGCAAAGTCTCTTACCTGTCTCAGGACTGGGACACTTCCTAATGGTGAAAGTAGCTGCTAGCCCCTCCCCTTCCTCCAGGCTCCTCCCTCTCACTAACTGCAAGTAGTGAAGCTCCCTCTTCTGATGACCAGGGGAGTGGGTATGTCTCAATAGGTGGAGTTTAGAACAGGAGGAGTAGTTACACAGGACACAGTGGAACAACCAGGACCCTCCATCTACTGCAGTGTCATACTGCTGTAAGAACTAGAGAGAGAGGGTGATAGGTTGGGGTTAGACTGTGACGGAGAGAAAGATGCACTAAATACATCTGGTCCCTGTGCTTTATTTGCTGTCTATATGCCAGATATTTAGAAATAATCTTATAGTCCAAGTACAACAATGAAACAGGTCTCCAAATCGTGTGTGTGTACTGACCCTGTAGACTCTGAGGCTGGCCTGGTGTTGGGGGTTGATGCTGTGTATTTTCAGTTTCTCCAAGCTGGTGGTCTGGAAGTCACACAAGTTACACTTCAGCTGGACTGGGTTGCCTGTAGCAACCAACTTCCCAAATTCCTCCCTGTCCCCGGCCTTCCCCTTCTCCCAGAGGTGGGACGCCAGCTGGTACTGGGCCCTGTGTCTGTCTGTCTGGCAGTGCAGGGTGAAGTTAGCCCTGAGGGCGGTGCTGTAGCCACACAGCCTGCAGTAGCAGCCTCCAGCCATCAGAGAGCGCCACTCAGACTGAGGCAGGGAGCAGGGGGCACTCAGGTGAGACATAAGAGACTACAGACTGTCAGAGGAGAAACTGGAACACACCAGGCACTGGAACACACCACAGGAAAGAGGAGAAGAGGGGGAGAGAGACAGTGGAGGAGGGGGAGAAGGGGATGGTGAGGAGGAGGGAGGATGAGAGGGGGAGGGGTTCAGAGTTGAATCTGGGGCGACTGGCTCCTCTGCTGATAGTTGATGCATACCCAAAGACTGTTCCCCACCTAGAATACACAGCACACAAACAGGCCGTGAGAAAACATACTGTACATATAAGCATGGATATAATCAAGTATCAACCTAACTTGATGTGCCAGTGAACAGAGCCCAACAGAACAGTTATTGAGTATGTGTGTGTGGTCTCTCCCCTATGTTGTGTGTGAGTTGAGGAGGCAGACACCTGCAGTGGGCCAGGTAGTAGCTTCTCTGCAACACGTTGTGTGTTTGTTTCAGGCGCAGCACATTAGGCATGTGTTTCTCGCTGGTGATGTGTATGCAAAGATTCCAGGCAATGCTGGTCTCATAATCACACACCTCACACCGCCACCTCTTACCCTGGGAAGGGGGCTGGCTGGGGTAGGGTGTGTTGTGTGTGCAGGGGGCTGTGTGACTGTGGGGTGTGTGCGTCCGTATCCCTGTTCGCCTGCCGTGTCTCTGACAGCATAGCCCCCATTGTGTGCGGAGTGTGTGTGTGTGCCGTGCGCAGGGTGTGTGTGTCCTGCTACCTGTACGTTGCTGAGGTGTTTGTCTGACTGCATGTGTATGCTGAGGTTTCCTTTACAGGGGGTCGTGTAATCCCACACACCACAGCGGTAGAGCTTGTACTCACAGACATAACTCTCTCCCCGGGACAGATGAGGGTGGGCCTTCCCCATGCTACAGTACACACACACACACACACACACACACACACACACACACACACACCCTTGACCCTCCACACACACAAGCCCCCAGATGCAGGGTGTTTTTCTCTGAGGTGGGCATGCAGTGTCTGCTGGGACTTGTAGTACCAGTTATATTTGGGGCATTTGAGCATCTTGCAGGAGTTCCAGGAGTGCATCAAGGCCATGTGACTGTTCAGTGAGCCAGGAGAGGACAGAGAAGGGTGGAGGTATTTAGAAACGGTCTTTAAGTTCTCATCTCCCTCTCTATCCTTATCTCCTTCTATCTCTCCATATCCCTCTCTTTTTCCATCTGTCTCTTTCGGGTTGTTGTTTGGTTTTGGAACTTAGGCGGTGTCTCCATTGGCAATAAGGGAAGTGTGAGTGGTGTCTGCCCTCCTAACATCTGTAACAGGTGTGCTGGTGGACTCAGGCAGGGAAGGAGATGAGGGAAAAAAGGTAGAGCATTTTGGAGAAGAGGAAGAAGTGATGAGGGTGTTATTGTTCAGTGTGACACTGGCCATAACTGTGCAGGAGGCAGAGCTGGCTCCGTCGAGGTAATAGACTACATTTGGCTTTGGTTTGAGATGGCCTCGTCCCTCTGTTTCTCCTCCTTTCTTTCTCTGTCTTTGCTACTAAAGGCTGGTGCAAGGTTCTCTCTCCCCACCATTTCCTCTCTGTCATCCACCAGCAACAATCTTTCTTTCTCCTTCTTCTCCTTTAGCTTCTGTTCCTCTAGTCTGCCTCCTTTCGAGTGTCCAACCTTCTCCCCTCCCGGGGTCTCCTCTCTGCCTGCAGTCCCCTCTGCACTGCTCTGTCTCTGTCTGGATCAAGGTGGGGGGCTCTTTGGCTGGGGTCAGGGCTAAGGTTCGAGAGGACAACCCCTCACAGGGAATCAATCACTTCCAGGGTCAGGGGTGGATGGGATAACAGTTTGGGGCTCTTTTCAGGTTCTCTCTCCTGTCCTCCCTTTCTTCCTCTCCTTCCCTCACCACTGTTCATAACAGTGCCTACAAAAGCCACACATTGCTACCCCACCTGAGAGAGGCAGATTGTTTTTTTGTTGTATTCACATAAATACTGTGAATAAATTAAGAAATGCATATACACTACCAATAACTTTGTTACTGCAACACAATAACCAACAGACTTGTAGGCATTGGCAAGACTCTCCAACTTATAGCTGCTCCCCTGGCCCTAAAGTGTTCATTTCCACACAGATAGATCAATAACCTAGGGCTATGTCCAAATAATGGCCCCCAGAAAATACTAAAAAACGTGGTGGAACTACTGTATCTCTGACAGTAGCCTGCAACTGCTGCTGGTAACCAACTTACACCGGCTGACACAGACATACATTATTTAACTGGAATGGTGACTTTGGCGATGTTAATCTTATTGTAGCCTACTTCTGTCTTCTTTTAGCCTACTTTAGAGAGAACGAGTACAAACAGCCCGCACCAGTTTACAAAGGCACAGCGCTCTTCTTTCCAGTCAACAACCACAGCCAAACAAAGGTGACACTCAAAACTCGCACTGACGAAACAAACACATTTGCGTTAAGATAAACAGTCCGCTGGTCTGTAGAATAATTATGTCTAGGTTAGGCTATAATAAAGTAATACAAATTTTGATATAACAGGCACCAGTAGCCGTCAACAACGAACCCATGCAGCTTTCATTACTGGGTTACATGGGCTGTCGGGGATTTCGCCGACAGTTAGAAAAATACGCAGACTCACATCTGTACGGCGGTGTCTGTCGTCTGCGGACTCCTTGGAGCTGAAGTAATCCAGTCACACAGAGGGTCTACTGAACATCCACATATTACCTTTGAACCAGAGAGAGCAGCATAACAGTCTATGTTCCTAAAATCTTCTTCTTAAAGCTATATCTACTGTAAACATTGGGACGGAAGGGGAAAGGCACAGTTAGGTCTGATCATATAGGAGAGAAAAACACTTAGCTATTTATTATTCCTGCTAGTTGGTTTCCTGCAAATGGCTAAAACATCTCATTGCGCATGTGCGTAATTGCGCAGACAGCATCAATTGGATGCGGCGGAGCGGAGGAGAGGAAGGGGAAAGAGTGGGAGCAGTAGACTACGGAGGAGAGGATGAAGGATGGAGGGAGAAAATAGGGAAGTAATGGATTATCATTGTAATGCTGATATTGGATGTTATAGAAAATAAGAAAGGGATGGAATAATTGATACATTCTGACACAAAAATGCTTAAGTGAAATGTAGATTTATAGGCCAAATACAGTTGAGTTGTGGATATACAGTATATCGAACTCATACACCTTGTATCATCTGTACCATCAGACGCATGCTTGAAATAAAACACCAGGGTTGGGGAGTAATCAATGGATACAGTGGGGCAAAATATTATTTAGTCAGCCACCAATTGTGCAAGTTCTCCCACTTAAAAATATGAGAGAGGCCTGTAATTTTCATCATAGGTACACTTCAACTATGACAGACAAAATGAGAAAAAAAATCCAGAAAATCACATTGTAGGATTTTTAATTTATTTATTTGCAAATTATGGTGGAAAATAAGTATTTGGTCAATAACAAAAGTTTATCTCAATACTTTGTTATATACCCTTTGTTGGCAATGACAGAGGTCAAACGTTTTCTGTAAGTCTTCACAAGGGTTTCACACACTGTTGCTGGTATTTTGTCCCATTCCTCCATGCAGATCTCCTCTAGAGCAGTGATGTTTTGGGGCTGTTGCCCAGACTTTCAACTCCCTCCAAAGATTTTCTATGGGGTTGAGATCTGGAGACTGGCTAGGCCACTCCAGGACCTTGAAATGCTTCTTGCGAAGCCACTCCTTCGTTGCCCAGGCGGTGTGTTTGGGATCATTGTCATGCTGAAAGACCCAGCCACGTTTCATCTTCAATGCCCTTGCTGGCCCCATTCATTCTTTCCTTTACATGGATCAGTCGTCCTGGTCCCTTTGCAGAAAAACAGCCCCAAAGCATGATGTTTCCACCCCCATGCTTCACAGTAGGTATGGTGTTCTTTGCATGCAACTCAGCATTCTTTGTACTCCAAACACGACGGGTTGAGTTTTTACCAAAAAGTTATATTTTGGTTTCATCTGACCATATGACATTCTCCCAATCTTCTTCTGGATCATCCAAATGCTCTCTAGCAAACTTCAGACGGGCCTGGACATGTACTGGCTTAAGCAGGGGGACACGTCTGGCACTGCAGGATTTGAGTGCCTGGCGGATTAGTGTGTTACTGATGGTAGGCTTTGTTACTTTGGTCCCAGCTCTCTGCAGGTCATTCACTAGGTCCCCCCGTGTGGTTCTGGGATTTTTGCTCACCGTTCTTGTGATCATTTTGAACCCACGGGGTGAGATCTTACGTGGAGCCCCAGATCGAGGGAGATTATCAGTGGTCTTGTATGTCTTCCATTTCCTAATAATTGCTCCCACAGTTGATTTCTTCAAACCAAGCTGCTTACCTATTGCAGATTCAGTCTTCCCAGCCTGGTGCAGGTCTACAATTTTGTTTCTGGTGTCCTTTGACAACTCTTTGGTGTTGGCCATAGTGAAGTTTGGAGTGTGACTGTTTGAGGTTGTGGACAGGTGTCTTTTATACCGATAACAAGTTCAAATAGGTGCCATTAATACAGGTAACAAGTGGAGGACAGAGGAGCCTCTTAAAGAAGAAGTTACAGGTCTGTGAGAGCCAGAAATCTTGCTTGTTTGTAGGTGACTAAATACTTATTTTCCACCATAATTTGCAAATAAATAAATTAAAAATCCTACAATGTGATTTTCTGGAGAAAAAAATTCTCATTTTGTCTGTCATAGTTGAAGTGTACCTATGATGAAAACTACAGGCCTCTCATCTTTTTAAGTGGGAGAACTTGCACAATTGGTGGTTGACTAAAAACTTTTTTGCCCCACTGTATATGTAATGGATTACAAAAAACGGTAACTGTAATCCGTTATGTTACCTGCAAAAAAATATTGTAATCAGATCACAGATACTTTTGAAAAAATGGAGTATTACTTAAATTCAGAAAGGATGACACTTCTCTGTTTTCTGAATGACATTCAAATCAGCATTGAAAAAAGGCGCAGATTTAAAATTGTTCCACCAGAGCGAGTCTGACCACAAGTCAGAGACCACTATTATGACACACCAAATGTGTTTGATGGTTCGAGAGAAACGAGCAGGAATAGGTTTTTGTGTGCTACAGTCCAAGTTGTCTTTCAATGGTGCAACTGCTATCGGCATCCAAAGATGATCCAACTTGAATAAACGCTTAGAGGTACAGTAAGGAAGACATCAGTGGTGTAGTCTACAGCGATACGGATAACACTTATTATTGATATCTGCATAGCGCATTGATGTGAATCACACTGCTGCTCTCTCATTTACCTATTTACGCTTTACGGATTGTGGTTGTTGTGGATGGCTGTTCACAAATCTAAATGTGTATTTGAACCCAATAATGGTTGAATTCAAGAATTGAATCTGCCTATCAATCATTGTTTTTGAAACCAGTGGACAGCCAGTGAAAAATGCGCTCTTGCAACAGCTGCATAGTGCGGATCCCAGCCTATGGAATAAAAAAATCTAATTCGTGCTGAGAAAAAAAACTTGCGCACTTTTGATAGACTTAAAGGGGCGATCTGTAGTTGCTACATCCATTTTTCAACGTATAAATTATATATAAAAAATATATCCATTGATTCTTGAAGAATATAACATAAATGCCTCATGAGTTTAGCTCAACTGTCACACTCCATGAGAACCCAAAATATAAGCTTGTTTTTCTCCAATGTTTGTAAACAATGTAAATGTAAACAACCACTTTATAGTCTCATAACATGGTTAAAACAATCATTTTTATATCATGGGATGGTCAGTCCATAGCTCTGTCTATTAATCTGAGAGCGGTGACCGTTTTGTTATGGTTTCATCCGTAGATTTGCCCTTTAAACAGCTGCATATTATCAAGATATCAAAGTGTCACCAACAAAAAGGTAAACAATAGGCCTATAGCAAATGCAGCATATAGCATTCATTTTTCACATGTGAATAGCACTTTTCAGTAGTGCTCAAAGCATGTCATTCCATGAGCGCAGCATTTATCTTTCAACTGGAATCAATGATCCCAATCAGTCCTTCATGACAACAAAATCATAAACAACAGAGTAGGGCTGGCTAATAAGTCCTTAGTTTTGGGGTCATGCTCAGGTTAAACAATTTGGCTAATATAAGTCCTTTTCTTGAAGATCAAGGGGTATAACATTTATTGGAATGACTGGAATTCTAATATACTTTGGTTTTTAATGATATAATTTAATTGTATTATTATATGTAGTAGTAAGCCATGGGTTAGAAGAAGCCTACATAACCAACCCATAAAGTAAAATTTTACATCCATAGATGGCCAGCAATGCAAACTTTAACATTGATTTATCCTGCAAAAGATGTCGTTCAATTGGTAACATACATTTTTGTCTTCTTCTAATGCCTCTTAAAGGGAAAGTAATCTAAATGTAACGGAATGTAATCAGATTATGTTACTGAGTTTGGGTAATCCAAAATGTATATTACTGATTACAATTTTGGACAGGTACAGTGCCTTGCGAAACTATTCGTCCCCCCTGAACTTTGCGACCTTTTGCCACATTTCAGGCTTCAAACATAAAGATATAAAACTGTATTTTTTTGTGAAGAATCAACAACAAGTGGGACAAAATCATGAAGTGGAACGACATTTATTGGATATTTCAAACTTTTTTAACAAATCAAAAACTGAAAAATTGGGCATGCAAAATTATTCAGCCCCCTTAAGTTAATACTTTGTAGCGCCACCTTTTGCTGTGATTACAGCTGTAGGTCACTTGGGGTATGTCTCTATCAGTTTTGCACATTGAGAGACTGAAATTTTTTCCCATTCCTCCTTGGAAAACAGCTCGAGCTCAGTGAGGTTGGATGGAGAGCATTTGTGAACAGCAGTTTTCAGTTCTTTCCACAGATTCTCGATTGGATTCAGGTCTGGACTTTGACTTGGCCATTCTAACACTTGGATATGTTTATTTTTGAACCATTCCATTGTAGATTTTGCTTTATATTTTGGATCATTGTCTTGTTGGAAGACAAATCTCCGTCCCAGTCTCAGGTCTTTTGCGGACTCCATCAGGTTTTCTTCCAGAATGGTCCTGTATTTGGCTCCATCCATCTTCCCATCAATTTTAACCATCTTCCCTGTCCCTGCTGAAGAAAAGCAGGCCCAAACCATGATGCTGCCACCACCATGTTTGACAGTGGGTATGGTGGTGTGTTCAGGGTGATGAGCTGTGTTGCTTTTACGCCAAACATAACGTTTTGCATTGTTGCCAAAAAGTTCAATTTTGGTTTCATCTGACCAGAGCACCTTCTTCCACATGTTTGGTGTGTCTCCCAGGTAGCTTGTGGAAAACTTTAGACAACACTTTTATGGATATCTTTAAGAAATGGCTTTCTTCTTGCCACTTCCATAAAAGCCAGATTTGTGCAATATACGACTGATTGTTGTCCTATGGACAGAGTCTCCCACCTCAGCTGTAGATCTCTGCAGTTCATCCAGAGAGATCATGGGCCTCTTGGCTGCATCTCTGATCAGTCTTCTCCTTGTATGAGCTGAAAGTTTAGAGGGACGGCCAGGTCTTGGGTAGATTTGCAGTGGTCTGATACTCCTTCCATTTCAATATTATCGCTTGCACAGTGCTCCTTGGGATGTTTAAAGCTTGGGAAATCTTTTGTATCCAAATCCGGCTTTAAACTTCTTCACAACAGTATCTCGGACCTGCCTGGTGTGTTCCTTGTTCTTCATGATGCTCTCTGCGCTTTTAACGGACCTCTGAGACTATCACAGTGCAGGTGCATTTATACGGAGACTTGATTACACACAGGTGGATTGTATTTATCATCATTAGTCATTTAGGTCAACATTGGATCATTCAGAGATCCTCACTGAACTTCTGGAGAGAGTTTGCTGCACTGAAAGTAAAGGGGCTGAATAATTTTGCACGCCCAATTTTTCAGTTTTTGATTTGTTAAAAAAGTTTGAAATATCCAATAAATGTCGTTCCACTTCATGATTGTGTCCCACTTGTGGTTGATTCTTCACAAAAAATACAGTTTTATATCTTTATGTTTGAAGCCTGAAATGTGGCAAAAGGTCGCAAAGTTCAAGGGGGCCGAATACTTTCGCAAGGCACTGTAACTTGTAACTGTAACATATTACATTTAGAAAGTAACCTGCCCAACCTCGTAAGAACACGTATTATTTGACAAGTGTTTTTCTGTCCATCCACAGAAACTTTGACTAGGCCTACTGGTCAGTTAACTGAAAAATCCCTTCAGATACATTGTTCATTAGTGTTAACAATCAGGTACTGTATATCTGCCATGTCTCTCGCTTTGCCTCTTAGAAATAGGCCAACACTAGCCATATTTATGACTAAAAACATAAACAAAGAATGTAGCTTGTAAAACGTATTCTCTTTTTAGTCATAAATGGTTAAGGCCTACATGTCCTTATCATCCTTTCTGCTTTTTCCCTAGCAGAAGCTTATTCTCATAACATAATCTGGATTATTATTATGATAGGATTATTATTTTCAATATTAACAATACAGAACAATATAATAGAGGATCATACCACATTACATCCTTATACAATTATATAATATATCATAATTTCAAATAATTATTCTTTTCATAAATCACATGCAGTAATTATATATCTGATAGGCTACACAATTACAATATATGATTCATTAACATTTGAATTTCTGCTGATTTGTAAGGTTACATTTGGGAGAAATTTGAATAATAATTAACATGCAGGTTGGTACATTTTCAGCAAGTGCATCTCTTCCTAAATTCCTCTATCTCTGTGCTCTCTTGTCCCATCAATTGGTATGCATTAAACATAGATGGTTATTGTGAAATAATGCACTACAATATTAAATTCATCAATATAAACTGTTGTAGTCTCCACCTTTCTGAGACAGAATTTAAAGGCATGTTGTACTGAGATTAAAATATTGAAATTGTCCTCTGCACACCAGCTGTTGTTGCTTGTTAGGTCCTGAGAAAGGTAATATTAGAAGACAATATTATGCATAAGACCCTTACCATTTCCAGAATTAACCTAATGTTGATGCATAATAAAAGGCTTTTTATAGGCCTATTTTTGTCAGGACCCGTTTACGAACCTGGGTCTCCGGAGTGAGAAACAGTCACTTAACCAACTGAGCCACGAATAGTCAGCAGAACCCAGAAGATGAGGCAGACACAGCAGTACTTAAGACGGTGTATTTAATAAAGTAAAAAGGAGAAGTCCTTAAATACAAAAATGGCAAATCCAAAAGGTGGTAGGAATAGCACAAAAAAGCCTCAAGAGATACTCAAAAACAAAAACAGAATTCCACAAGAGCATCCACTGGAATCGACAAGAATACACAGAACACTAGGGCTGGGTGCTAACATACAAACACAGAGCACAGAACTGAGGGAAACTAAGGGTTTAAATACAATCAGGGGAAACGAGGCACAGGTGCAAATAATAATGGGGAACAAGGGAAAAAACATAAGGTCAAAAAGCACAATGGGGGCATCTAGTGACCAAAACCCGGAACAACCCTGGCCAAATCCTGACAGAATCCCCCTAGGAACGGCTCCTGACGTTCCTACCAGCTCTCTCAGGGTGGAGGGCCCTGAACTGACGAATGAGGTCAGGGTCCAGGATGTCTTTGACAGGAACCCAGGAGCGCTCCCTCGGGACCGTAGCCTTCCCAGTCCATCAGATACTGCCAGGACCGCTGCACCCGGCGGGAATCCAGTATCCGATGGACGGTATAAGCCGGCTGGCCTCCAATGACACGAGGCGGAGGGGAGGTCTGTCTGCCGGGACAAGGGGAGAAAAAACAACAGGTTTTAACAATGAAATGTGAAATGTGGGATTAATCTTAAGGGATCTGGGTAAGTGTAGGCGATAAGAAACTGGGTTAACTCTCCTGGCAACCTTGAAGGGACCGATGTATTTTTGGGACAGCTTGCGAGACTCCACCCGTAGAGGTAAGTCTCTTGTGGAGAGCCAGACTCTCTGGCCGGGGCGCAGGGTAGGCCCGGGACGGCGACATCTGTTGGCTTGTTGTTGGTACCTCTGTGAGGAACGCATAAGATTAAGACGGGTCTTCCTCCACATAAGCCGACAGCGTCTGACGAACTTCAAGGCTGAAGGCACTCTGACTTCTGCCTCCTGGTCCGGGAACAATGGAGGAGCATAGCCAAACTGACACTCGTGCGGGGACATACCAGTGGAGGAGGAACGTAAGGTGTTGTGCGCGTATTCGGCCCAAACAATAAAGGATGACCATGTGGACGGGTTGTCACGAGTCATACATCGGAGGGTGGTTTCCAGCTCTTGATTCATCCTCTCTGTTTGGCCGTTGGACTCCGGATGGTACCCTGAAGATAGACTGGCAGAAGCCCCCATGAGTTGGCAGAAGGCCTTCCAAAACCTTGAGGCGAACTGGGGACCTCTGTCAGAAACCATATCTTGAGGAATGCCGAAGACTCGGAACACATGATTAATTACCAACTCAGCCGTTTCCTTGGCAGAAGGTAGCTTAGTCAGAGGGACGAACCTGGCCGCCTTTGAAAACCTGTCGATTATGACTAGGATAGTAGTATTGCCATGGGATGGAGGAAGTCCAGTAATAAAGTCCAATGAGATATGGGACCAGGGTCTGTGGGGAACAGGTAAAGGGTGAAGGAGTCCTTGAGGGCGGAGGTGAGAAGATTTGCCCTGGCAGCACACGGGACAGGCATTGACGAAAGTGGCAACGTCTTCTCTTATGGTAGGCCACCAGAACTTACGCTGGATGAACTCCAAGGTGCGACCTACGCCCGGATGACAGGTGAGGCGAGAGGAGTGCCCCCACAGAAGGACCTGAGTCCTCACTGCCTTGGGGACAAACAACCGATTGGCAGGACCTCCTTTCGGGTCCGGTTCGCTAGCTTGAGCACGTCTCACGGTATCCTCAACTTGCCACGAGATCGGAGCCACAATCTTAGCAGCAGGAAGGACAGGCATGTCCGTGTCATCTCGAATGGCAGGAGCGTAGACTCGGGACAGGGCATCCGGTTTGAGATTCTTCGACCCGGGCCGATAGGTGAGGATAAACTGGAATCGATTGAAGAAAAGAGACCATCTAGCTTGTCTAGAGTTCAACCGCTTCGCCTGCTGGATATACTCCAGATTTTTGTGGTCCGTAAGCACTTGAAACGGGTGAGAAGCCCCCTCGAGCCAGTCTCCATTCCTTCAATGCCATCTTAACCGCTAGGAGTTCACGATCCCCCACATCGTAGTTCCTCTCAGTCGGGGTAAGCAAGTGTGAGAAGAAAGCGCACGGATGAAGCTTCTTGTCTTCACCCCTCTGAGACAGGACAGCTCCAACACCAACCGCTGATGCGTCTACCTCCACCACAAATGGTTCATCCGTAGTCGATAGTATCAGGATGGGAGCAGAGAGAACGCGCTGCTTGAGTCCTTGGAAGGCCGTCTCAGCTTCTCTTCCCCACAAAAACCTTGCATTGCCACCCTTGGTTAAAGCTGAGAGAGGGGCTGCCACCAAGCTGAAGTTCTTGATGAACTTGCGGTAGAAGTTTGTGAAGCCCAGGAAACGCTGAACTTCCTTAACGGATTTGGGGGTGGGCCAATCCGCTACCGCCCCTACCTTCCTGGGGTCCATTTGGACTCGACCGGGTTCCACTACAAATCCCAGGAATTGTACTTGGGATGAATGGAATTCACATTTTTCCGGCTTAACGTACAGATGGCTGTCCAGGAGGCGTTTGAGTACTTGTCTGACATGCTTAGTGTGTTCTTGAAGGGAGCTCGAAAAGATGAGGATGTCATCCAAGTAAACGAACACAAATATGTTAAGCATATCCCTAAGCACGTCGTTTATGAACGCTTGGAACACCGCTGGGGCGTTGGTCAGGCCGAAGGGCATCACCAAGTATTCATAGTGACCAGTAGGCGTGTTGAAAGCGGTCTTCCACTCGTCACCAGGTCTGATCCGCACAAGATGGTATGCGTTCCGCAGGTCAAGCTTAGTGAAAACAACTGCTTCCTGGAGCAGCTCGAAGGCTGTGGCCATAAGGGGTAGCGGGTAACGGTTACGGACGGTTATGGCATTGAGTCCCCGGTAGTCGATGCAAGGACGTAATCCACCGTCTTTCTTGGCCACAAAGAAAAACCCTGCTCCCGCCGGGAGGTGGATGGACGCATGAGGCCTGCTTCCAGAGCGTCCTTGATGTAGGTATCCATAGCAGCTCGTTCGGGTGGAGATAGGGAAAAGATCCGACCCCTGGGGGGCAAGTGCCCGGAAACAGGTCGATGGGGCAATCGTAAGGTCTATGGGGTGGTAGCATGGTGGCCCTCTGTTTGCTAAACACCAGTTTGAGGTCATGGTAACACTCGGGAACTCGGGTCAGGTCGATGGATTCTAAAGACTCGGGAGTAGAACTCGGGGAATTCTGGAAAATACAAGTAGCTTGGCACGTAGGACCCCACTGCTTGATAGTGCCCACAGACCAGTCGATGTGAGGGTTATGGCTGTGAAGCCAGGGGTATCCAAGGACGAGAGGGAACTCGGAACAGGAGATCAAATGAAAGTTCATCAATTCCTGGTGTTGTGAAACTGAAAGTCGCAAGGAGGTAGTGACATGAGTGACAAGTCCAGATCCCAAAGGGCTTCCATCCAATGTAGTGACCCTCATGGGTTCACTTAGAGGTTCAGAGGGAACGCCATTCTCCTTCGCCCAGACACCATCCATGAAGTTACCTGCGGCTCCAGAGTCTACCAAGGCTTGAAGGTGAAGCTTGTGGTTGTCCCAGGAGAGGGTGACTGGAATGAGCAGACGGGAGTTGGACGGATGGGAGGAGGTTATGTTTCCCATTTCAGTTCCCCCGGTCTGTACGGGACAGAGCGTTTCCCTGGAGCCCGGGACACGTGGAACGGAAATGGCCCGGTTTGCCGCAATATAGACAGCGTCGCTCCCTCATCCGGCGGTCTCTCTCAGCCTGGGAGATGCGTCCAATCTGCATGGGTTCCGATGGAGCCAGCGAGGATAAAGGTGGGGACTCGGAGCTGGGACTGATAGGGGCTAGAGGTCTACGGTTGAGTTCTCTCTCTCTCAGACGCTGGTCAATGCGTGAGGCCAACTTGATCAGGGACTCGAGATTGTCCGGTGGTTCCCGAGTGGCCAGTTCATCTTGGATAGTGTCGGAAAGGCCTTTCAGAAAGCACACCGTGAGCGCCTCGTTGTTCCAGCCACTTGCTGCTGCCACCGTGCGGAACTGGATGGCATAGTCCGTCACGCTGCGCCAACCTTGGTGGAGAGTCAGGAGCTGTTTGGCTGAGTCAGAACCACTGCTTGGGCCTTGAAACACTCGTTTGAATTCCTCAGTAAAGGCAGAGTAGCTGGCACAGCAGGAACTATGGGCATCCCACACAGCAGTAGCCCAGGCCAGGGCTTTTTCCGACAGCAGGGTGATGATATAAGCGATCTTAGACCGGTCGGTGGGAAACGACGAGGGTTGTAGCTCAAAGGAGAGATAACATTGGGTGAGAAACCCTTTACAAGCACTTGGATCACCTGAGAACCGTTGGGGAGGTGGAAGACGAGGTTCAGCCAGGGGGTTAACTGCCATGGGTACGTGAATCTGAGGTACTGGGACGGGAACTGTTGCCGGGGTAAGACGATCAGATATTTGCTTAATGGAAGTCAGCATCTCCGACAGAAGATGACAATGTCTAGCCATTAAGGCCTCTTGCTGAACCAGGGCGGCTTCGTGGCGTTGGACAGTCTCCTGGTGGTGGGACAGCATGGCAAAAAGGTCCTGGGAACTGGCTGCCTCTGGGTTCATTTTTGGCTCTGTGTTTCTGTCAGGACCCGGTTACGAACCTGGGTCTCTGGAGTGAGAAACAGTCACTTAACCAACTGAGCCACGAATAGTCAGCAGAACCCAGAAGATGAGGCAGACACAGCAGTACTTAAGACGGTGTATTTAATAAAGTAAAAAGGAGAAGTCCTTAAATACAAAAATGGCAAATCCAAAAGGTGGTAGGAATAGCACAAAAAAGCCTCAAGAGATACTCAAAAACAAAAACAGAATTCCACAAGAGCATCCACTGGAATCGACAAGAATACACAGAACACTAGGGCTGGGTGCTAACATACAAACACAGAGCACAGAACTGAGGGAAACTAAGGGTTTAAATACAATCAGGGTAAACGAGGCACAGGTGCAAATAATAATGGGGAACAAGGGAAAGTCGCTCTGGATAAGAGCGTCTGCTAAATGACTTAAATGTAAATGTAATGTAAATGGAAAAAACATAAGGTCAAAAAGCACAATGGGGGCATCTAGTGACCAAAACCCGGAACAACCCTGGCCAAATCCTGACATATTTTCACTTGGTTTCCATGTATTTGATGCCATTCAATTTGCTCGCATTCGCATTATGAGCCGTCCTCCCCTCAGCAGCCTCCACTGATGGAAGCCTACACATTTCTATTGTTTCCGTTGTTGTTCTTGACAAGTTTATGCTGAATAAATCAGATTATTTTGCATAATAAAAACTGCATCAAAATCAACTCAAAAGAGCATCCCAGATATGCAGGAACATTTTATGAGTTCACCATTTTAAATAGGTTAAATAGGCCAATTAATATGTTACTTATTTTCTTTCTCTCCATTGAAAAATGTGTTGCTAAGAATTATTGTATTTTTTTTTTAAATGTAAATGACCATTTATGCCTACATTATGACATTTTAATGACTCCAGGGCCAGCTCCAAGTATAAGCAACACAAAGTAGCCTGTCAGGCCCAAACCAAACTAAACCACACACAAACACACACACACACACACACAGCCTTCGGAAAGTATTCAGACCCATTGACTTTTTCCACATTTTGTTACGTTACAGCCTTATTCTACAATTTATTAAAAACATTTTTTTTGTCATCAATGTACACACAATACCCCGTAATGACAATGCAAAAACAGGTTTTTGTAATTTCTTGCTAATTTATTACAAATAAATAACTGAAATATCACATTTACATAGGTTTTCAGACCATTTACTCAGTACTTTGTTGAACCACCTTTGGCAGCGATTACAGCATCGAGTCTTCTTGAGTATGACGCTACAAGCTGGGCACACCTGTATTTGGGGAGTTCCTCCTTTTCTTCTCTGCAGATCCTCTCAAGTTCTGTCAGGGTTCATGACTTGGCTTTCGAAGACCTTCGAAAGGCAGGGTAGGATAGATATAGGTCTGTAGCAGTTTGGGTCTAGATTATCTCCTTCTTTGAAGAGAGGGATGATCGCGGCAGCTTTCTTATCTTTGGGAATCTCAGACGATACGAAAGAGAAACAGGCTAGTAATAGGGGTTGCAACAATTTCGGCAGATAATTTTAGACAGAGAGGGTCCAGATTTTCTAGACCGGCTGTTAAATCTCCACCCCATGGGAAGATTTGCAGAATTGCAGGAAATTAGCTTTAAAACTGCAAAAATTACTCTCTGCCCAATGGCAAAATGAGTAGATTAGCATGAAATGTGTTATAAAATGACTACATTTTCTCTCCGTCCAATGGCAAAATGTGTAAAATTGCACAGATCATTGGAAAGCCATTCTGGTCTTATTAATGTCTACTGTAAATGTAATATTGTTCATGGAGGATAAATATTTTTTAAACAATGTACAATTGTGTTATTATATGATCTTGTGACAGGAGCAGCATGTGGAGAGATCTCTCAGGGGAATATGTGTGTGTCAGAGGCATGCATAGGCTGTATATTCAGAAAATCTAGTAAACAACAACTAAACACACACATGTGACTGCGAAGAGAGAGAGAGAAAGAGCATGAGAGAGAGAGAAAGAGCTTGAGAGAGAGCGAGAGAGAGAGAGAGAAAAAGAAAGAAAGAAAGAGATTCATCTGTGTGGGAATCTTGGTGGGAATGCAGACTGGATCAATAAATCAAATCAAATCAAATTTATTTGTCACATACACATGGTTAGCAGATGTTAATGCGAGTGTAGCGAAATGCTTGTGCTTCTAGTTCCGACAATGCAGTAATAACCAACAAGTAATCTAACTAACAATTCCTAAACTACTGTCTTATACACAGTGTAAGGGGATAAAGAATATGTACATAAGGATATATGAATGAGTGATGGTACAGAGCAGCATAGGCAAGATACAGTAGATGGTATCGAGTACAGTATATACATATGAGATGAGTATGTAAACAAAGTGGCATAGTTAAAGTGGCTAGTGATTCATGTATTACGTAAGGATGCAGTCAATGATATAGAGTACAGTATATACGTATGCATATGAGATGAATAATGTAGGGTAAGTAACATTATATAAGGTAGCATTGTTTAAAGTGGCTAGTGATATATTTACATCATTTCCCATCAATTCCCATTATTAAAGTGGCTGGAGTTGAGTCAGTGTCAGTGTGTTGGCAGCAGCCACTCAATGTTAGTGGTGGCTGTTTAACAGTCTGATGGCCTTGGGATAGAAGCTGTTTTTCAGTCTCTCGGTCCCAGCTTTGATGCACCTGTACTGACCTCGCCTTCTGGATGATAGCGGGGTGAACAGGCAGTGGCTCGGGTGGTTGATGTCCTTGATGATCTTTATGGCCTTCCTGTAACATCGGGTGGTGTAGGTGTCCTGGAGGGCAGGTAGTTTGCCCCCGGTGATGCGTTGTGCAGACCTCACTACCCTCTGGAGAGCCTTACGGTTGAGGGCGGAGCAGTTGCCGTACCAGGCGGTGATACAGCCCGCCAGGATGCTCTCGATTGTGCATCTGTAGAAGTTTGTGAGTGCTTTTGGTGACAAGCCGAATTTCTTCAGCCTCCTGAGGTTGAAGAGGCGCTGCTGCACCTTCTTCACGATGCTGTCTGTGTGAGTGGACCAATTCAGTTTGTCTGTGATGTGTATGCCGAGGAACTTAAAACTTGCTACTCTCTCCACTACTGTTCCATCGATGTGGATAGGGGTGTTCCCTCTGCTGTTTCCTGAAGTCCACAATCATCTCCTTAGTTTTGTTGACGTTGAGTGTGAGGTTATTTTCCTGACACCACACTCCGAGGGCCCTCACCTCCTCCCTGTAGGCCGTCTCGTGCCGTTGTTGGTAATCAAGCATACCACTGTTGTGTCGTCCGCAAACTTGATGATTGAGTTGGAGGCGTGCGTGGCCACGCAGTCGTGGGTGAACAGGGAGTACAGGAGAGGGCTCAGAACGCACCCTTGTGGGGCCCCAGTGTTGAGGATCAGTGGGGAGGAGATGTTGTTACCTACCCTCACCACCTGGGGGCGGCCCGTCAGGAAGTCCAGTACCCAGTTGCACAGGGCGGGTCGAGACCCAGGGTCTCGAGCTTGATGACGAGCTTGGAGGGTACTATGGTGTTGAATGCCGAGCTGTAGTCGATGAACAGCATTCTCACATAGGTATTCCTCTTGTCCAGATGGGTTAGGGCAGTGTGCAGTGTGGTTGAGATTGCATCGTCGGTGGACCTATTTGAGCGGTAAGCAAATTGGAGTGGGTCTAGGGTGTCAGGTAGGGTGGAGGTGATATGGTCCTTGACTAGTCTCTCAAAGCACTTCATGATGACGGAAGTGAGTGCTACGGGCGGTAGTCGTTTAGCTCAGTTACCTTAGCTTTCTTGGGAACAGGAACAATGGTGGCCCTCTTGAAGCATGTGGGAACAGCAGACTGGTATAGGGATTGATTGAATATGTCCGTAAACACACCAGCCAGCTGGTCTGCGCATGCTCTGAGGGCGCGGCTGGGGATGCCGTCTGGGCCTGCAGCCTTGCGAGGGTTAACACGTTTAAATGTTTTACTCACCTCGGCTGCAGTGAAGGAGAGACCGCATTTTTCCGTTGCAGGCAGTGTCAGTGGCACTGTATTGTCCTCAAAGCGGGCAAAAAAATTATTTAGTCTGCCTGGGAGCAAGACATCCTGGTCCGTGACTGGGCTGGATTTCTTCCTGTAGTCAGTGATTGACTGTAGACCCTGCCACATGCCTCTTGTGTCTGAGCCGTTGAATTGGGATTCTACTTTGTCTCTGTACTGACGCTTAGCTTGTTTGATAGCCTTACGGAGGGAATAGCTGCATTGTTTGTATTCAGTCATGTTACCAGACACCTTGCCCTGATTGAAAGCAGTGGTTTGCGCTTTCAGTTTCACGCGAATGCTGCCATCAATCCAAGGTTTCTGGTTAGGGAATGTTTTAATCGTTGCTATGGGAACGACATCTTCAACGCACGTTCTAATGAACTCGCACACCGAATCAGCATATTCGTCAATGTTGTTATCTGACGCAATACGAAACGTGTCCCAGTCCACGTGATGGAAGCAGTCTTGGAGTGTGGAGTCAGCTTGGTCGGACCAGCGTTGGACAGACCTCAGCGTGGGAGCTTCTTTTTTTAGCTTTTGTCTGTAGGCAGGTATCAGCAAAATGGAGTCGTGGTCAGCTTTTCCGAAAGGGGGGTGGTGCAGGGCCTTATATGCGTCGCGGAAGTTAGAGTAACAGTGATCCAAGGTTTTTCCGCCCCTGGTTGCGCAATCGATATGCTGATAAAATTTAGGGAGTCTTGTTTTCAGATTAGCCTTGTTAAATCCCCAACAACAATGAATGCAGCCTCCGGATAAATGGTTTCCAGTTTGCAAAGAGTTAAATAAAGTTCGTTCAGAGCCATCGATGTGTCTGCTTGGGGGGGGATATATACGGCTGTGATTATAATCGAAGAGAATTCTCTTGGTAGATAATGCGGTCTACATTTGATTGTGAGGAATTCTAAATCAGGTGAACAGAAGGATTTGAGTTCCTGTATGTTTCTTTCATTGCACCATGCCTCGTTAGCCATAAGGAATACACCCCCACCCCTCTTCTTACATGAAAGGTGTTTGTTTCTGTCGGCGCGATGTGTGGAGAAACCCGCTGGCTGCACCGCATCCGAGATTGTCTCTCCAGTGAGCCATGTTTCCGTGAAGCACAGAAGTTACAGTCTCTGATGTCCCTCTGGAATGCTACCCTTGCCCGGATTTCATCAACCTTGTTGTCAAGAGACTGGACATTGGCAAGAAGAATGCTAGGAAGTGGGGCACGATGTGCCCGTCTCCGTAGTCTGACCAGAAGACCGCCACGTTTCCCTCTTTTTCGGAGTCGTTTTTTTGATGCCAGTTGCCCCTCTCACTGCCCCCAGGCGTGTGCCAGGAGGTGTTGCTATCACTGTAATACAGTTTGATCCACCACAGATTTACCCTGTTCCTACTAATGTGGCAATTAACCACTGATAACGAGACCCCTAACACCCCTAAACCCTTCCCAGAAACCCCAACCTCAAACCCCCAACCTCCCAGACCCTATTTGACATATATATGTCTTTGGTTACAGTATGGTATCCGATGGTATCCCACCTAAATGAGCGATTGCTATGGTAACATCCATTCCAACCCCATTGAAGTCCAGCATTGTGGAGATGATGCACAGAGACAGAGAGAGTTGCAAAAAGAGATAGAGAGAAAGAGAGAGAGAAGGAGAGAAATAGATCAATATAAAAATAGAACCATAGAGATAAGTAAAAAGCTATATTGAAAAAGACAAACGTAGGGGAAGTAAAAGGTATATTGGCAGTATGATTTGGCAGAGAGGAGGAGCAGGTGACAAACCTCACCATTCATTAAACAACAGTGCTCTCTGGTGGAGAGGAACACTGTTACAGTGGGCGTAAAGTATCTACATTTATTAGCAAAGATATTTTCTATCTCATCAAATGTACAACTGTTGGATCACAGTGTAGGCTTTGTTTGTTTGTACGCCACACCGAATCACTTGTTAATCCACCTTTAATACATTTTTTCCCAGGTTTTAAAACAGGCTGTTTCACAAGGTTTCATATGCAGACAGCTGGTTGTAAATTACTTCCTGTTATTTTATTAAATCACTTCGGACAACTTTGGTGATGCACATTGCCCTTTACCCTATTTCAGTCTGAAGATAGTGGCTCAGAAGATTACTCTGTTTCCATGCACCACACAGCGTAAAAGCACCCATAAAGATCACAGTGAGAGGAAAGAGACATAGCAACAACCTACCAAGCAAATGTAGCTCATCTAGCTACCAAATTCCCATAAGGCGGAAGTCAAATACTGTGCCTGCCCTGGCTTGCCCTCCCTACGTTCTGTAGTCAAACAAAGAAGCTACAGCCTACAGCAGCATTCTCAAACCGAGCAAAACATCTCAGTTGTAAGCATTACAGACTGTTTTTGTTTCTTGCAACAAGAAAATAGAAAGTTATTGAAAGAGAAGAGTAGAGCAGAGATGGGGAAAGGGGATATTAAAGAAGTAGCATATTTAATGTCTATTCAACTATTGATCCTGTTTGTTTGTGTAATCTAGCCAGCTAAATTCATAAAAATGTTTGCAGAAAGGACCACATCATTCATTTAAATTCTACTAATCTTTGTCACTGCTATGACTTGTACATGTGCCAGCTAGGTATACATGCTAGCAAAGTTGCTAACAAGCTAAAGTAGTCCAGTTGACAATAGTTGGCAAATGCGTAACAGTCGAAAGTGATACACTTCCTGGATAACCAACAAATGTTACAGAAATCAGCCACTTAAATTTGGTAGTGTGTGTAGTAGCTATTTGACAGCATTGTGTATGATTGATTCTCTCTCTCTCCCTCTCTGTATGGGTGTGTGTGTGTGTGTGTGTGTGTGTGTTCACAGGACTGATATAGGTCAGAGGACAGTAGTATTTGTCTTCCCGTGAGAAGGGAATTACGACCTCTAAAATGAGTCTCTCTGCAGAGAGAGAGGAGGGGGACAGTTTTTTGAAAAATATTCTCTCAGGCGAGAAAGAGGAGCAGGAGAGACCAGTGTCTCCTGTACCCAGCTGTGTGTCCATGAAGAGTGACATGTCAATCGATCCTCCGTATAACTTCAGTAAAGAACCATTGTCCAGTGAACAGTGGTAATAAGACTTAGTTTTACCACACACCTACATAATCCTGATACAGATATCTGAGCGCCGTCAAAAACTATTTCTTCCCTCGTCAGACGAACAATAATTTCCATGGTTTTTGTCAGGGTCCATCAGGAGAGACCAGCGTCTCCTGTAACCAGCTGTGTGTCTATGAAGAGTGACCAGTCTATGGGACCACCAATCAACTTTTCCAGTGAACAGGGGTAATGAGACTTATTGCTTTAACCACAAATATACGGTGCATTTGGAAAGTATTCAGACCCCTTGACTTTTTCCACATTTTGTTACGTTACAGCCTTATTTCTAAAATTAATTCAATTGTTTTCACCCCCCTCATCAATCTACACACAACACCCCATAATGACAAAGCAAAAAAGTTTATTCATTTTTGCAAATGTATAACAAAAACACTGAAATATTACATAAGAAATCTACATAAGTATTCAGACCCTTTACTCAGTACTTTGTTGAAGCACCTTTGGCAGCGATTACAGCCACAAGTCTTCTTGCGAATGACACTA
Source organism: Oncorhynchus masou masou (assembly GCF_036934945.1). Taxonomy (NCBI): domain Eukaryota; kingdom Metazoa; phylum Chordata; class Actinopteri; order Salmoniformes; family Salmonidae; genus Oncorhynchus; species Oncorhynchus masou. The sequence continues at coordinate 68,605,846 of NC_088242.1, read as the reverse complement.
CAAGCTTGGCACACCTGTATTTGGGGAGTTTCTCCCATTCTTCTCTGCAGATCCTCTCAAGCTCTGTCAGTTTTTTTGTTTATTTTATTTAACCTTTATTTAACTAGGCAAGTCAGTCAAAAACAAATACTGATTTACAATGACTGCTTAACCTGGCCAAACCCTAACGATGCTGGGCCAATTGTGCGTTGCCCTATGGAACTCCCAATCACGGCCAGCTGTGATACAGCCTGGAATCGAACCAGGGTCTGTAGTGATGCCTCTAGCGCTGAGATGCAGTGCCTTAGACCGGTGTCACTTGGGAGTCCAGGTTGGATGGGGAGCGTAGTTGCACAGCTATGTTCAGGTCTCTCCAGAGCTGTTAGATCAGGTTCAAGTTCGGGCTCTGGCTGGGCCATTCAAGGACATTCAGACACTTGTCCCAATGCCGCTCCTGCGTTGTCTTGGCTGTGTGCTTAGGGTCGTTGTCCTGTTGGAATGTGAACCTTTGCCCCAGTCGGAGGTCATGAGCGCTCTGGAACAGGTTTTCATCGAGGATCTCTCTGTACTTTGCTCTGTTCATCTTTTCCTCAATCCTGCCACCACCATGCCTCACCGTTGGGATGGTGCTAGGGATCCTCCAGATGTGACGCCTGGCATTCAGGCCAAAGAGTTCCATCTTGGTTTCATCAGACCAGAGAATCTTGTTTCTCATGGTCTGAGAGTACTTTAGGTGCCTTTTGGCAAACTCCAAGTGGGCTGTATTTTAACTTTAACTGAGGAGTGGCTTCCGTCTGGCCACTCTACCATAATGGTCTGATTGGTGGTGTGCTGCAGAGATGGTTGTCCTTCTGGAAGGTTCTCCCATTTCCACAGAATAACTGGAGCTCTGTCAGAGTGACCATCGGGTTCTTGGTCACCTCCTTGACCAAGGTCCTTCTTCCCCAATTGCTCAGTTTGGCTGGATGGGCAGTTCTAGGAAGAGTCTTAGTAGTTCCAAAGTTCTTCCATTTAAGAATGATTACCATACAGATATCTGAGCACCCTCACCCTTCCCCATTCAGACTAAAACTAATCTCCATGGTTTTTGACAGGGTCCATCAGGAGAGACCAGCATCTCCTGTAACCAGCTGTGTGTCTATGAAGAGTGACCAGTCTATGGGACTACCAATCAACTTTTCCAGTGAACAGGGGTAATGAGACTTATTGTTTTAACCACAAATATACGGTGCATTTGGAAAGTATTCAGACCCCTTGACTTTTTCCACATTTTGTTACGTTACAGCCTTATTTCTAAAATTAATTCAATTGTTTTCACCCCCCTCATCAATCTACACACAACACTTTATTCATTTTTGCAAATGTATAACAAAAACACAGAAATATTACATAAGAAATCTACATTAGTATTCAGACCCTTTACTCAGTACTTTGTTGAAGCACCTTTGGCAGCGATTACAGCCACAAGTCTTCTTGCGAATGACACTACAAGCTTGGCACACCTGTATTTGGGGAGTTTCTCCCATTCTTCTCTGCAGATCCTCTCAAGCTCTGTCAGGTTTTTATTTTATTTTATTTAACCTTTATTTAACTAGGCAAGTCAGTCAAAAACAAATTCTGATTTACAATGACTGCTTAACCCTAACGATGCTGGGCCAATTGTGCGTTGCCCTATGGAACTCCCAATCACGGCCAGCTGTGATACAGCCTGGAATCGAACCAGGGTCTGTAGTGATGCCTCTAGCGCTGAGATGCAGTGCCTTGGACCAGTGTGCCACTTGGGAGTCCAGGTTGGATGGGGAGCGTAGTTGCACAGCTATGTTCAGGTCTCTCCAGAGCTGTTAGATCAGGTTCAAGTCCGGGCTCTGGCTGGGCCATTCAAGGACATTCAGACACTTGTCCCAATGCCGCTCCTGCGTTGTCTTGGCTGTGTGCTTAGGGTCGTTGTCCTGTTGGAATGTGAACCTTTGCCCCAGTCGGAGGTCCTGAGCGCTCTGGAACAGGTTTTCATCAAGGATCTCTCTGTACTTTGCTCTGTTCATCTTTTCCTCAATCCTGCCACCACCATGCCTCACCGTTGGGATGGTGCTAGGGATCCTCCAGACGTGACGCCTGGCATTCAGGCCAAAGAGTTCCATCTTGGTTTCATCAGACCAGAGAATCTTGTTTCTCATGGTCTGAGAGTACTTTAGGTGCCTTTTGGCAAACTCCAAGTGGGCTGTATTTTAACTTTAACTGAGGAGTGGCTTCCGTCTGGCCACTCTACCATAATGGTCTGATTGGTGGTGTGCTGCAGAGATGGTTGTCCTTCTGGAAGGTTCTCCCATTTCCACAGAATAACTGGAGCTCTGTCAGAGTGACCATCGGGTTCTTGGTCACCTCCTTGACCAAGGTCCTTCTTCCCCAATTGCTCAGTTTGGCTGGATGGGCAGTTCTAGGAAGAGTCTTAGTAGTTCCAAAGTTCTTCCATTTAAGAATGATTGCCATACAGATATCTGAGCACCCTCACCCTTCCCCATTCAGACTAAAACTAATCTCCATGGTTTTTGACAGGGTCCATCAGGAGAGACCAGCATCTCCTGTAACCAGCTGTGTGTCTATGAAGAGTGACCAGTCTATGGGACTACCAATCAACTTTTCCAGTGAACAGGGGTAATGAGACTTATTGTTTTAACCACAAATATACGGTGCATTTGGAAAGTATTCAGACCCCTTGACTTTTTCCACATTTTGTTACGTTACAGCCTTATTTCTAAAATTAATTCAATTGTTTTCACCCCCCTCATCAATCTACACACAACACTTTATTCATTTTTGCAAATGTATAACAAAAACACCGAAATATTACATAAGAAATCTACATTAGTATTCAGACCCTTTACTCAGTACTTTGTTGAAGCACCTTTGGCAGCGATTACAGCCACAAGTCTTCTTGCGAATGACACTACAAGCTTGGCACACCTGTATTTGGGGAGTTTCTCCCATTCTTCTCTGCAGATCCTCTCAAGCTCTGTCAGGTTTTTATTTTATTTTATTTAACCTTTATTTAACTAGGCAAGTCAGTCAAAAACAAATTCTGATTTCGGGTTCTTGGTCACCTCCTTGACCAAGGTCCTTCTTCCCCAATTGCTCAGTTTGGCTGGATGGGCAGTTCTAGGAAGAGTCTTAGTGGTTCCAAAGTTCTTCCATTTAAGAATGATTGCCATACAGATATCTGAGCAACCTCACCCTTCCCCATTCAGACTAAAACTAATCTCCATGGTTTTTGACAGGGTCCATCAGGAGAGACCAGCGTCTCCTGTAACCAGCTGTGTGTCTATGAAGAGTGACCAGTCTATGGGACCACCAATTAACCTTTCCAGTGAACAAGGGTTATAAGACTTGTTGTTTTAACCACACACATATAGTACCAGTAAAACGTTTGGACACACCTACACATTCAAGGGTTTTTCTTTATTTTTTACTATTTTTGTAGAATAATAGTGAAGACATCAAAACTATGAAATAACACATATGTAATCATGTAGTAACAAAAAGTGTTCAACAAATCAAAATATATTTTAGACTTTAGATTCTTAAAAGTAGCGACCCATTGCCTTGATGACAGCTTTGCACACTCTTGGCATTCTCTCTACCAGCTTAATGAGGAATGTTTTTCCAACAGTCTTGAAGGAGTTCTCACATATGCTGAGCACTTGTTGGTTGCTTTTCCATAACTCTGCGGTCCAACTCATCCCAAACCATCTCAACTGGGTTGAGGTCGGGTGATTGTGGAGGCCAGGTCATCTGATGCAGCACTCCATCTCTTCTTGGTCAAAAAGCCCGTACACAACCTGGAGTTGTGTTTTGGGTCTTTGTCATGTTGAAAAATCGAATCAAAACAAATGTATTTATATAGCCCTTCTTACATCAGCTGATATATCAAAGTGAGGTACAGAAACCCAGCCCAAAACCCCAAACAGCAAGCAATGCAGGTGTAGAAGCACAGTGGCTAGGAAAAACTCCCTAGAAAGGCCAAAACATAGGAAGAAACCTAGAAAGGAACCAGGCTATGAGGGGTGGCCAGTCCTCTTCTGGCTGTGCCATGTGAATATTATAACAGAACATGGCCAAGATGTTCAAATGTTCATAAATGACCAGCATGGTCAAATAGTAGTAATCACAGTGAACAGGTCAGGGTTCCATAGCCGCAGGCAGAACAGTTGAAACTGGAGCAGCAGAACGGATGGACGGGGGACAACAAGGAGTCATCATGCCAGGTAGTCCTGAGGCATGGTCCTAGGGCACAGGTCCTCCGAGAGAGAAAGAAAGAAAGAGAGAAAGAATTAGAGAGAGCATACTTAAATTCACACAGGACACCGGATAAGACAGGAGAAATACTCCAGATATAACAGACTAACCCTAGCCCCCCGACACAAACTACTGCAGCATAAATACTGGAGGCTGAGACTGGAGGGGTCAGGAAAGTGTGCCTTAAATTCTAAAGAAATCACAGACAGTGTCACCAGCAAAGCACCCCCACATCATCACACTTCCTCCATGCTTCATGGTGGGCACAACACATTGCTGGTGTTTCTTGGCCCAAGCAAGTCACTTCTTGTTATTGTTGTCCTTTAGTAGTGGTTTCTTTGCAGAAATTCCACCATGAACGCCTGATTCATGCACACTCCTCTGAACAGTTGATTTTGAGATGTGTTTGTTACTTGAACTCTGTGAAGCATTTATTTGGGCTGCAATCTTAGGTGCAGTTAACTCTAATGAACTTGTCCCCTGCAGCAGAAGTAACTCTGGGTCTTCCTTTCCTGTGGCGGTCCTCATGAGAGCCAGTTTCATCATAGCGCTTTATGGTTTTTGCGACTACACTTGAAGAAACTTTAGAAGTTCTTGAAATTTTCAGGATTGACTGACATTCATGTCTTAAAGTAATGACGAACTGTCGTTTCTCTTTGCTTATTTGAGCTGTTCTTGTCATAATATGGACTTTGTCTTTTACTAAATAGGGCTATCTTCAATATGCCACCCCTACCTTGTCACAACACAACTGGCTCAAATGCATTAAACTTCAGGGTTGGTGGGTCCCCTGTGAGACGTTTGAACTAACTTAGGCTAATGCGATCAGCATGAGGTTGTAAGTAACAAGAACATTTCCCAGGACATAGACATATCTGATAATGGCAGAAAGCTTAAATTCTTGTTAATCTAACTGCACTGTCCAATTAACAGTAGCTATGACAGTGAAAGAATACCATGCTATTGTTTGAGGAGAGTGCACAATTTTGAACATGAAAAGTTAAACGTAAACTAATTAAGCACATTTGGGCAGTCTTGATACAACATTTTGAACAGAAATGCAATTGTTCATTGGATCAGTCTAACACTTTCAAGGCAAAGGGTCACGACTTTGAAAAATCTCAAATATAAAATATATTTAGATTTGTTTAACACTGTTTTTCTACTACATGATTCCATATGTGTTATTTCATAGTTTTGATGTCTTCAGTATTATTCTACAATGTAGAAAATAGTAAAAATAAAGAAAAACCCTGGAACGAGTACTCTTGGTGTGTCCAAACTTTTGACTGGTACTGTACATTATAATTACTCCTCAACAACAATTGACTATTTCTTCCTTAGCCCAACTAAATATAATTTCCTTGTTTTTTGTCAGGATCCAACAAGAGAGACCAGTGTCTCCTGTACCCAGCTGTTTGTCTATGAAGAGTGACAAGTCTATGGACCTGTCAACGAGGTTCAGTAATGAACCACTTATGTCAAATAAAAGGTTATTACAATATTTAGAGTTCATGGTTTCTTTAAAACAAAACTCATAAACACGCACCCAGGTCTTCTTGTTCTTTGTAAAGATTTAAAAGTTTGTTTTGACAGGGTCCCTCCACTCCCTCAGCAGAGACAGGACTGTCCTCCTTCCTGCACTGTGTCCATGGAGCCATATGAAGGAGCGAATGTCTTTCCCGTAGATCAGAAAATGTGAGTGTCTGCTGTTTCTACGGCTTCATATCACTTGGAGACCACATTGTCTCAGGTCTTCATAACTGTTGAAATTCAGTTTCCATTTGTTCCTCCTTTGATACAAAATGTTTAAACATTTTATATAATTTTCAGGCACCAAAATGTCAGTGCTGAGGCAGAAATCCAAGAGAAGCTCAAATCAACTCTGAAGAAGAGATTTCAGTGTGTTTTTGAGGGACTAGCACAGCAAGGAAACCCTACACTTCTCAATGACATCTACACAGAGATTTTCATCACTGAAGGTGGAAGTGGAAAGGTCAATAATGACCATGAGATAAGACAGATTGAGGCAGCATCCAGGAGACCAGCAACACAAGATACACCAATCAAATGTAATG